>NC_057811.1:113981534-113989319 GCF_018294505.1 Triticum aestivum
CCGTCTAGTTAGAAAATCTAGAATAGGGTGAACATTTTTTTAAACCAAAATAAATATTTTGAAAACATGCAATATTTTTAATGCAATAAAAATTGCAAATAAAATCCAAATAAATCCAATAAATGATTTTAATATTTTTCCTCCAGTATTTCAATTGTTTTGGAGAAGTCATATTTTCTCCTCTCGTTTATTTTTTTAAAATTGAAATATTTTTCCGGAGAGAAAATAATTAAAATAAAATCCTCGTCTTATTATTTGATGAAAATCAAATATGAAAATTCAAGAAAATCCCCAACTCTCTCCGAGGGTCCTTGAGTTGCTTAGGATTTATCGAGGATTTTGTCAAAAATGCAACAAAACATGATATGCAATGATGATCTATGTATAACATTCCAAATTGAAAATTTGGGATGTTACAAACCTACCCCCCCTTAAGATGAATCTCGCCCTCGAGATTCGGGTTGGCTAGAAAACAGGTGGGAGTGGTTTTTCCGTAGATCTTCCTCTCGCTCCCAGGTGGCTTCATCCTCCGTGTGGTGACTCCACTGAACTTTGCAAAACTTGATAACCTTGCTGCGGGTAACTCGGTTGGCATATTCGAGAATCTTAACTGGCTTCTCCTCATAGGTCAAGTCACTTTCCAACTGAATTGCTTCCAGTGGCACAGTATCTCTCAGCGGTATTTCAGCCATCTCTGCGTGGCACTTCTTCAACTGCGAAACGTGAAATACATCATGAACTCCAGACAATCCTTCGAGCAATTCCAGCTTGTAGGCAACTTCTCCCATACGTTCCAACACTCTGTATGGTCCGATAAAACGGGGCGCTAACTTTCCTTTAACTCCAAAGCGCTTCACTCCTCGAAGTGGTGATACTCGAAGATACACTCTGTCTCCGACTTCGTGAACTGTCTCCTTTCGTTTAGAATCCGCATAACTCTTCTGCCTGGACTGGGCTACTTTGAGCCTATCGCGGATCAACCTCACTTTTTGTTCAGACTCCTTAATCAAATCTGGTCCAAACAACTGACGATCTCCAACTTCGTCCCATAACAACGGTGTTCTACACCTCCTTCCGTACAAAGCTTCGAAAGGGGCCATCTTTAAACTGGTCTGATAACTGTTGTTATACGAAAACTCCGCATATGGCACATTGTCGTCCCAACTAGATCCATAATCTAGTGCACATGCTCTCAACATGTCCTCCAAAATCTGGTTGACTCTCTCGGTCTGTCCATCTGTCTGTGGGTGAAATGCTGTACTAAATTCCAGCCTGGTTCCCAATGTTTCATGTAACTGCTTCCAAAACTTCGAGGTAAATTGGGTTCCTCTGTCTGATACAATGGTCCTCGGCACTCCATGCAAACATACGATCCTGGTCATGTATATCTTTGCCAACTTAGCACTGGTGTAAGTGGTCTTCACTGGAATGAAATGAGCCACTTTCGTCAAACGGTCGACTACAACCCATATCGAGTCATAGCCTGAACGAGTCCTGGGTAATCCTGTGATAAAATCCATGCCTATTTTATCCCACTTCCATTCGGGTATCGGCAATGGCTGTAGCAATCCTGCTGGCTTCTGATGCTCTGCCTTCACTCTCTGACATACATCACAAACTGCTACATACTCCGCAATATCCTTCTTCATTCCGGTCCACCAGAAAGTATTCTTCAAATCCAAATACATCTTGGTATTCCCTGGGTGAATCGAGTATGGTGAATCATGGGCTTCTTGCAAAATTAACTTCCTGATCTCCGGATCATTTGGCACATATACGCGGTCCTCGAACCATAAGGTATCGTGCTCATCCTCACGAAATCCCTTGGCTTTTCCTTTGCTCATCTTCTCCTTTATCTCTTCAATCTCCTTGTCTGTCTTCTGAGCTTCTCTGATCCTTTCCATCAAGGTAGACTGAATCTCCAACGTCGCTAAATAGCCTCTTGGGACTATCTCCAGACATAGCTCGCGAAGGTCCTCGGCTAACTCCTGAGGTAACTCTCCTGTCATGAGGGTATTGACATGACTCTTGCGGCTCAACGCGTCTGCTACTACGTTAGCCTTTCCAGGGTGATAATGCAATCTCATATCATAATCTTTAATGAGCTCCAACCATCTCCTCTGTCTGGGGTTTAACTCCTTCTGCGTGAAAATGTACTTCAAACTCTTGTGATCCGTGTACACCTCACAATGGTTTCCGATGAGAAAATGTCTCCATGTCTTCAATGCATGCACCACGGTTGCTAATTCCAAATCATGCGTAGCATAATTCTTCTCATGGGGTTTAAGTTGTCGTGAAGCATACGACACAACTCTTCCTTCCTGCATAAGCACTGCTCCAAGTCCTCGACGAGAAGCGTCACAATAAACTTCATAATCCTTGCGTTGATCTGGCAGAATCAACACTGGTGATGTAACCAATCATTTCTTCAACTCTTGGAAACTAGCTTCACATTCCTCAGTCCAATTGAATTTGGTGTCCTTCTTCAATAGCTCAGTCATGGGCTTAGCAATCCTTGAGAAATTCTCAATGAATCTCCGGTAGTATCCTGCAAGTCCAAGAAAACTCCGGATTTCTCCAACTGTCGCGGGTGATTCCCAACTTGTCACTGTGTCAACCTTGGCAGGGTCTACTGCTATTCCTTCTCCAGAAATAACATGTCCAAGGAATCCAACTTCCTTCAGCCAAAACTCACATTTGCTGAACTTGGCATATAATTGATGTTCTCTGAGCTTCTCAAGTACCAATCGTAAATGCTCCTCATGCTCTTCTTCATCACTGGAAAAGATTAAAATATCATCAATGAACACCACGACGAACTTATCCAAAAACTCCATAAACACTTTGTTCATCGGGTTCATGAAATAGGCAGGTGCGTTAGTCAGCCCAAACGACATAACGGTATACTCATACAATCCATATCTGGTGGTAAATGCCGTCTTGGGTATATCCTGCTCTCGAATCTTTAACTGATGGTATCCTGATCGTAGATCGACCTTGGAAAATACTTTAGCTCCTTGTAAGCGGTCAAACAAATCATTTATCATCGGCAATGGGTACTTGTTTTTGATGGTCACTTCATTCAATCCTCGGTAATCAACAACTATCCTTAGTGATCCATCTTTCTTCTCCACTAAAAGTACTGGTGATCCCCACGGTGACGAACTTGGGCGAATATAGCCTTTATCCAGTAACTCCTTGATCTGCTTCTTAATTTCCTCCAAATCCTTTGCGGGCATCCTGTACGGTCTCTTAGATATTGGCCCTGTGCCTGGCAAAAGTTCAATCAAGAACTCAATGTCTCTATCCGGTGGCATGCCTGGCAACTCTTCTGGAAATACATCCGGATAATCCTTCACCACTGGTACTTCCTCCTGTACAACTCCTGATAAGGAATTTACTTGAGTCCTCTTCGGCATATGTCGGGATACATACTTGATCCTTTTTCCTTCTAGGGTGGTAAGCAAAATCGTCTTGCTGGCACAATCGATGTTTCCTCCATACAACGATAGCCAATCCATTCCCAAAATCACATCCAAACCTTGCGATTCCAAAACAATGAGGTCTGAGGGGAAAACATGCCTACCAATGGCCAACGGTATCTGAAAACATCCTTGGGTGGCCATGTACTCTGCTCCTGGCGAGGTTACTAACATAGGGCTTTTGAGAACTTGGGTGGACATCTTATACTTGTTTACGAATCCCCTTGATATGTATGAATGCGATGCACCAGTATCGAAAAGAACGGTTGCAGTAAATGACTTAACCAAAAACTTACCTATTACTGCATCAGGCTGAGCTTCAACCTCCTCCACGCTCACGTGGTTCACATGTCCTTTGTTGAACGGGTTCGGCTTCTTCCCAGAGCTTCCATTGCTAGTTCCATTTTGGGCTTCGGGACAATCAGTAGCATAATGTCCCGTCTTCTGGCACTTGAAACAAGTAATGTGACTTAGATCTCTCTTGGTTGGGGTAGATGGGTTGGTGCGGTTCTGTCCGTTTCCTCCTCCATTCCCATTACCATTCTTAGAGCCATTATGGTTGTGCGAACTACCTCCTCCATGGGTATGCTGAAACTGTCCTCCCGGCTTCGGGGTAAATCGTGGCTTCTGCTGGGCTCCAGAATTGTACTTCCCTTGTCCATACTTCCTCTTACGGTTTTCAATCTGCTGTTGCTTCCCTTCAATCATGAGAGCTCTATCTACCAGCTCCTGGTAGTTGTTGAAAGTTGCTACCATCAACTGCATACTCAGCTCATCATTCAATCCTTCCAGAAACTTCTCCTGCTTGGCTGCATCTGTAGCAACGTCATCTGGTGCATAACGTGCTAATTTACTGAAATCCTCCACATACTGGCCTACGGTGCGTCCTCCTTGGCGTAGGTTGCGAAACTCACGCTTCTTCATAGCCATAGCTCCTGCTGAAACATGAGCTGTACGGAAAGCTTGCTGAAACTGGTCCCATGTGACAGTGTCAATAGGGTGCGTGGCTGTATAATTCTCCCACCATGATGCTGCGGGTCCATCAAGCTGATGTGCGGCAAAACGCACTCTTTCCGCATCTGTGCATCCTGCAGTGGTCAACTCCCTTCCAACTTTGCGGAGCCAATCATCTGCAACAATCGGCTCGGTGCTACTGGAAAACACCGGCGGATTTAGCCTCAAGAAACGGGCTAAGTGGTCAACAGGTGGTGGTGGCGGTGGGTTGTTGTTGTTGTTGTTGCCTTGGTTCTGAACTAACACTTGCATCAGGGCATTCTGTTGCTGAATCAACTGGGTGATCTCTGGCGGGAAAACAAATCCGGTGTCGCGTCTCGGAGGCATCTGATAGGTTTAGAAAAGACGAGAATTAAGAATAGAATGAGTTCTAGAGAGAAAACACTACCCATATGCTCATGAGACAAATTCAATCAATATCACTCAATCAATCCAAACAAGGCAAAACAATCGATCTAACTAGCGTTACAAAGTGCTTGAACTATACTATTAAATGGGGGAAAACTACTACTGATATGGTGGTCTACTAGAAATTCTGATCCATTGAAGACTCCATGATGTCTGCTCCAGCTTCATCAATCCATTCGTCTTCACTTGGTTCCGAGTCGGTGTCGTCGATGATGATGTAGTTATCCGGACAAGTGCATTCGTCGACTTCTGCTTTTGGCACTGGATTTCCCATGAATGCTCCAATCTTATTCTCCAGGTCGTCAATCTTCCCTACTAGTGCGTTGATTTCCTCCAAGTAATCTTCGCGTGTAGTCTTGAGTTCTTCTTGAAGTTCCTTGATCTTCGTGAATGCCTTCTTCAATTCTTCCTTGTCCGTGCACATCTGATTCTCCTGGCGTCGAATATGTTGGTTCTGCTCCTGGATGAAAGCTGCAATTGATCCATCCTTCTTGGTCTTGATCATCTCCCATTGCGCGTCTCGACGTCCACAAATCTGATAAATTGTATCCTTAAGCTCCTGGTGGTAGACTTCTCCGATGCGTCCCATGGCGATGTGTGCGGCCATGCTCTTCCCTAAACTCCAAGTTGGTGCTTCGAAAACCAATCTCATGGCACTAAACATCCTTCCTGGAATGATAACTTGAATCTTCCAGCTCTCCTCTTCCGGAAATGTGGCGTTGTAGGTTCCGGTGACGCTTGGTATTCCTATGTTCAAGTACTTGGTGACTTCCTTCAAATGTCGTCCAAACGACGTGTCTTCATCTGGTTGCATGAACTTGCTCCTTGCATTCGCCATTCCTAAAAGAGTAGAAAGTGGAGAGGGGTCAGAAATGAGAAGAGAGAAGTTTTCTAGGGCTTAAGCTTAGTGGTCGTGTCCTACAGTCAACGTGTGCTCTGATACCAACTTTGTAGCGACCAGACCTCAAATGGCCTGTGCTGCTGTGCACCAGTGTCATCCCTGGATCAGTAATGCTGACACGCACAGTACAAATGGAGGATTTATAACAGAGTAGCAATCACACACTTATTACATCGAATATCTCTGAAGAGATTAAGTATGATAAACATGGCTTAAGGCCATCTAATAACGATAACAGCGGAAGACTTGGAAGATAAGTGAGTCCATCAACTCCAGCGGCATCACTGAGTATAAGACCACGACCTAAAGCACCTTACTCATCGTCTGAAAAGTCTGCAACATGAAACGTTGCAGCCCGAAAACGAGTCAGCACATAGAATATGCTGGCAAAGTAACACATAGAGAGCAATGAACAATAATAATGCTATACTATCTGCATTTATGGCTGGTGGAAAGCTCTATGGTTACAGTTTTGCGAAAAGCCAATTTTATCCTACTTCAAAGGAATAAATTTTATTTAACTATCATGGTGGTTGAAACATTGAGAAGGTACCTCCAACTCAATCCCAATTAAGTATCATCATTACCCCAACAAAATTAATTATAAGTATCACGGTGATGAGATTCAAATGATAATCCAGGTACTAGATACTCAAGTTGTCCATAACCGGGGACACGGCTAATCATGATCAGTTTGTACACTCTGCAGAGGTTTGCGCACTTTTCCCCACAAGACTCGATCGCCTCCGCTTGATTCTCGCACTGCATGGTGTTTGAGAAACGGATGACCGAGACACAGTCTTTCAGAAACAATCACTCTTTACTCTGGATGGACCGGTACACCTACTTTCCCCTACATCTGCTAGTCCACCTCTTCAAGAGATCCTGTAACCTACTCAGCTATGCTAGAGCCCATAATAGCTTGTGGCTGCACACGGAAGTTTCTAGCATGAATAATCTTATGATCCCTTTGAGCCTGGGTGGCGGACCTTATACATACAAACAACACTGGGTTCTCCAGGTGCCTCAATCCACCCAGATGTGAGTTTTAGTTGCCACCTTAAGTTGAACCATTAATAAACATCTCACATCTGTCATGAATATCTCTCAAACCCAATCCACGTCTACGAGCATAGCATGGCAATAATAAAAGCAACGTAGAAGTAACTCCCAAAGGTTTGATAAGAAAACAGGTAATAGGTACTACCTCAACTACTTCCCAGTTCCCACAGTTTAATTAGATCCTAATCATGCAATTGTTTGAGGAATAGATCTAATGCAATAAAAACTGGGTATGAACGGGATATGATCAAAGTGTTACTTGCCTTGCTGATGATCCGCAAAAGCTAGCGAGTCGAAGTAACAAGCGGCACACTCCGGGTACTCTATCGCAAACAAACAACATTACAATCAGTACTCATCTAATGCACAGGTAAAACTCGAATGAAAGATCTAACCAGAAAGTTCAACTTAAGAACTCCGGTTTGCAAAAAGAATCAACTCGAAAGAAGCAACGAAAGTCAAACGGCGAAAGAAAGAAACTTCATTTGCTAATCTGGATCTAGGTCAAATTTTACTGTAGCAAAAACTTGTTTGAGTAGGTTAAACGGAAAGAGAATTTCGAGACGAAACTCTAGGCGCTTGAATCACCTGATTCCGATAAACGAGCGAGAAGTTAAACATAATCGAAGATTCGATCAGAAATCGAATCTGAGAAAATCGCAGAAAAATCCGACGAAAAAGAAAAACGGACGAACGGTTAAAGAACGGACGTTCGTTAACAGAGAAAAACCGACGAACGCGTTCGTTAAAACGAACGGTTCGGTGAACGCTCGCAGAATAATAAAACCAAAAAAAACCAATCTAGGGTTTTTTTAGAAGAAAACCGGTTAACCGAACGGCATCGAGGTCTACCTCCTCGGGGCGGCTCCGGCGGGGCTCCGGTGAGGGCGGCGGGTGCGGCGGGGTGCGGCGGAGGTG
>NC_057811.1:113990214-113992591 GCF_018294505.1 Triticum aestivum
GGCGGGACTCGGGCGGCGATCCCGTGCGCGAGGACGACGATGCGCGGGCGGGCCGGCGGCCTGGCGCGGGTGGGCTTGGCCCAGCGCGCACGCGCGCGGTTTTTTATTAAATAAGTTCCGCAGAAACAAATTCGTAGAAAAATAAATAGAAATCAGAAAAATATAAAATAAATTTTCCCCGTCTAGTTAGAAAATCTAGAATAGGGTGAACATTTTTTTAAACGAAAATAAATATTTTGAAAACATGCAATATTTTTAATGCAATAAAAATTGCAAATAAAATCCAAATAAATCCAATAAATGATTTTAATATTTTTCCTCCAGTATTTCAATTGTTTTGGAGAAGTCATATTTTCTCCTCTCGTTTATTTTTTAAAAATTGAAATATTTTTCCGGAGAGAAAATAATTAAAATAAAATCCTCGTCTTATTATTTGATGAAAATCAAATATGAAAATTCAAGAAAATCCCCAACTCTCTCCGAGGGTCCTTGAGTTGCTTAGGATTTATCGAGGATTTTGTCAAAAATGCAACAAAACATGATATTCAATGATGATCTATGTCTAACATTCCAAATTGAAAATTTGGGATGTTACATAGGGAAATGCACGAGACCTCGGTTATGAGGATGCACTAGGTCCATAGCTGGGACTTTGTGTATGTTCTCGAAATGCGTTTGTCGAGTGCTCATTAAGAAAGTTTCTATACAAGTTTCTGAACGAACTCCTTAAGAAAGTTCTCCAAAAGTTCCCTATGAAAGAATCCTTTGAAGAATCTGGTCGTAACAAACATTTTGACTACTTGTGGAGCCAAAACAGGCTCCGTATGAGTCAGATATCCATGTTTCAGTTAACACTGCGCAAAACTGATTCTGAACGACAGTTACAAACTCGTTCTTGTGTAGTTGCACTCGATTTTTTCCATTCTACTTCACTAAACATATCCATATGAGATCCAATTACTTGTAGGGAAATGCAAGAGACCTCGGTTATGATGATGCACTAGGTCCATAGCTGGGACTTTGTGTATGTTCAAGAAATGCGTTTGTCGAATGCTCATTAAGAAAGTTTCTATACAAGTTTCTGAACGAACTCCTTAAGAAAAGTTCTCCAAAAGTTCCCTATGAAAGAATCCTTTGAAGCATCTGGTCGTCACAAATGTTTTGACTACTTGTGGAGCCAAAACATACTCCGTATGAGTCAGATATCCATGTTTCAGTTAACACTGCGCAAGACTGATTCTGAACGACAGTCACAGACTAGTTCTTGCGTAGTTGCACTCCATTTTTCATTCTACTTCACTAAACGTCTCCATATGAGATCCAATTACTTGTAGGGAAATGCACGAGACCTCGGTTATGAGGATGCACTAGGTCCATGGCTGGGACTCTGTGTATGTTCTCGAAATGCGTTTGTCGAGTGCTCATTAAGAAAGTTTCTATACAAGTTTCTGAACGAACTCCTTAAGAAAGTTCTCCAAAAGTTCCCTATGAAAGAATCCTTTGAAGAATCTGGTCGTAACAAACATGTTCACTACTTGTGGAGCCAAAACAGACTCCGTATGAGTCAGATATCCATGTTTCAAGTAACACTGCGCAAAACTGATTCCGAACGACAGTTACAGACTCGTTCTTGTGTAGTTGCACTCGATTTTTTCCATTCTACTTCACTAAACATATCCATATGAGATCCAATTACTTGTAGGGAAATGCAAGAGACCTCGGTTATGATGATGCACTAGGTCCATAGCTGCGACTTTGTGTATGTTCTCGAAATGCGTTTGTCGAGTGCTCATTAAGAAAGTTTCTATACAAGTTTCTGAACGAACTCCTTAAGAAAAATTCTCCAAAAGTTCCCTATGAAAGAATCCTTTGAAGCATCGCAATTCCAGGTAGTTTCTACTAATAGCTCATTTTCCTGTATCGATAAGAGAAATGGCATCATGTCTTCTACTTGTGGAGCCAAAACATACTCCGTATGAGTCAGATATCCATGTTTCAGTTAACACTGCGCAAAACTGATTCCGAACGACAGTTACAGACTAGTTATTGCGTAGTTGCACTCAATTTTTCATTCTACTTCACTAAACACTTCCATATGAGATCCAATTACTTGTAGGGAAATGCAAAAGTCCTTGGTTATGATGATGCATTAGGTCCATAGCTGGGACTTTGTGTATGTTCTCGAAATGCGTTTGTCGAGTGCTCATTAAGAAAGTTTCTATACAAGTTTCTGAACGAACTCCTTAAGAAAAGTTCTCCAAAAGTTCCCTATGAAAGAATCCTTTGAAGCATCTGGTCGTCACAAACATTTTGACTACTTGTGGAGCCAAAACGGACTCCGTATGAGTCAGATATCCATGTTTCAGTTAACACTGCG
>NC_057811.1:113992601-113995391 GCF_018294505.1 Triticum aestivum
GTAAGAGACCTCGGTTTTGAGGTTGCACTAGGTCCATAGCTGGGACTTTGTGCATGTTCTGGAAATGCGTTTGTCGAGTCCTCATTAAGAAAGTTTCTAGACAAGTTTCTGAACAAACTCCTTAAGAAAAGTTCTCCAAAAGTTCCCAATGAAAGAATCCTTTGAAGCATCTGGTCGTCACAAATGTTTTGACTACTTGTCGAGCCAAAACGGATTCCGTATGAGTCAGATATCCATGTTTCAGTTAACACTGTGCAAAACTGATTCCGAACGACAGTTAGAGACTGGTTCTTGTGTAGTTGCACTCGATTTTTTCCATTCTACTTCACTAAACATATCCATATGAGATCCAATTACTTGTAGGGAAATGCAAGAGACCTCGGTTATGATGATGCACTAGGTCCATAGCTAGGACTTTGTGTATGTTCAAGAAATGCGTTTGTCGAATGCTCATTAAGAAAGTTTCTATACAAGTTTCTGAACGAACTCCTTAAGAAAAGTTCTCCAACAGTTCCCTATGAAAGAATCCTTTGAAGCATCTGGTCGTCACAAATGTTTTGACTACTTGTGGAGGCAAAACATACTCCGTATGAGTCAGATATCCATGTTTCAGTTAACACTGCGCAAAACTGATTCCGAACGACAGTTAAAGACTGGTTCTTGTGTAGTTGCACTCAATTTTTTCCATTCTACTTCACTAAACGTCTCCATATGAGATCCAATTACTTGTAGGGAAATGCACGAGACCTCGGTTATGAGGATGCACTAGGTCCATGGCTGGGACTCTGTGTATGTTCTCGAAATGCGTTTGTCGAGTGCTCATTAAGAAAGTTTCTATACAAGTTTCTGAACGAACTCCTTAAGAAAGTTCCCCAAAAGTTCCCTATGAAAGAATCCTTTGAAGAATCTGGTCGTAACAAACATTTTGACTACTTGTGGAGCAAAAACAGGCTTCGTATGAGTCAGATATCCATGTTTCAGTTAACACTGCGCAAAACTGATTCCGAACGACAGTTACAGACTAGTTATTGCGTAGTTGCACTCAATTTTTCATTCTACTTCACTAAACACTTCCATATGAGATCCAATTACTTGTAGGGAAATGCAAAAGTCCTTGGTTATGATGATGCATTAGGTCCATAGCTGGGACTTTGTGTATGTTCTCGAAATGCGTTTGTCGAGTGCTCATTAAGAAAGTTTCTATACAAGTTTCTGAACGAACTCCTTAAGAAAAGTTCTCCAAAAGTTCCCTATGAAAGAATCCTTTGAAGCATCTGGTCGTCACAAACATTTTGACTACTTGTGGAGCCAAAACGGACTCCGTATGAGTCAGATATCCATGTTTCAGTTAACACTGCGCAAAACTGATTCCGAACGACAGTTACAGACTAGTTCTTGCGTAGTTGCACTCGATTTTTTCCATTCTACTGCACTAAACATATCCATATGAGATCCAATTACCTGTAAGGAAATGCAAGATACCTCGGTTATGATGATGCACTAGGTCCACAGCTGGGACTTTGTGTGTTCTCGAAATGCGTTTGTCGAGTGCTCATTAAGAAAGTTTCTATACAAGTTTCTAAACGAACTCCTTAAGAAAAGTTCTCCAAAAGTTCCCTATGAAAGAATCCTTTGAAGCATCTGGTCGTCACAAATGTTTTGACTGCTTGTCGAGCCAAAATGGACTCCGTATGAGTCAGATATCCATGTTTCAGTTAACACTGCGCAAAACTGATTCCGAACGACAGTTACAGACTAGTTCTTGTGTAGTTGCACTCGATTTTTTCCATTCTACTTCGCTAAACATCTCCATATGAGATCCAATTACTTGTAGGGAAATGTAAGAGACCTCGGTTTTGAGGTTGCACTAGGTCCATAGCTGGGACTTTGTGCATGTTCTCGAAATGCGTTTGTCGAGTCCTCATTAAGAAAGTTTCTAGACAAGTTTCTGAACAAACTCCTTAAGAAAAGTTCTCCAAAAGTTCCCAATGAAAGAATCCTTTGAAGCATCTGGTCGTCACAAATGTTTTGACTACTTGTCGAGCCAAAACGGACTCCGTATGAGTCAGATATCCATGTTTCAGTTAACACTGTGCAAAACTGATTCCGAACGACAGTTAGAGACTGGTTCTTGTGTAGTTGCACTCGATTTTTTCCATTCTACTTCACTAAACATATCCATATGAGATCCAATTACTTGTAGGGAAATGCAAGAGACCTCGGTTATGATGATGCACTAGGTCCATAGCTAGGACTTTGTGTATGTTCAAGAAATGCGTTTGTCGAATGCTCATTAAGAAAGTTTCTATACAAGTTTCTGAACGAACTCCTTAAGAAAAGTTCTCCAACAGTTCCCTATGAAAGAATCCTTTGAAGCATCTGGTCGTCACAAATGTTTTGACTACTTGTGGAGGCAAAACATACTCCGTATGAGTCAGATATCCATGTTTCAGTTAACACTGCGCAAAACTGATTCCGAACGACAGTTAAAGACTGGTTCTTGTGTAGTTGCACTCAATTTTTTCCATTCTACTTCACTAAACGTCTCCATATGAGATCCAATTACTTGTAGGGAAATGCACGAGACCTCGGTTATGAGGATGCACTAGGTCCATGGCTGGGACTCTGTGTATGTTCTCGAAATGCGTTTGTCGAGTGCTCATTAAGAAAGTTTCTATACAAGTTTCTGAACGAACTCCTTAAGAAAGTTCCCCAAAAGTTCCCTATGAAAGAATCCTTTGAAGAATCTGGTCGTAACAAACATTTTGACTACTTGTGGAGCAAAAACAG
>NC_057811.1:113995401-114004703 GCF_018294505.1 Triticum aestivum
TATGAGTCAGATATCCATGTTTCAGTTAACACTGTGCAAAACTGATTCCGAACGACAGTTAGAGACTGGTTCTTGTGTAGTTGCACTCGATTTTTTCCATTCTACTTCACTAAACATATCCATATGAGATCCAATTACTTGTAGGGAAATGCAAGAGACCTCGGTTATGATGATGCACTAGGTCCATAGCTGGGACTTTGTGTATGTTCAAGAAATGCGTTTGTCGAATGCTCATTAAGAAAGTTTCTATACAAGTTTCTGAACGAACTCCTTAAGAAAAGTTCTCCAACAGTTCCCTATGAAAGAATCCTTTGAAGCATCTGGTCGTCACAAATGTTTTGACTACTTGTGGAGGCAAAACATACTCCGTATGAGTCAGATATCCATGTTTCAGTTAACACTGCGCAAAACTGATTCCGAACGACAGTTAAAGACTGGTTCTTGTGTAGTTGCACTCAATTTTTTCCATTCTACTTCACTAAACGTCTCCATATGAGATCCAATTACTTGTAGGGAAATGCACGAGACCTCGGTTATGAGGTTGCACTAGGTCCATGGCTGGGACTCTGTGTATGTTCTCGAAATGCGTTTGTCGAGTGCTCATTAAGAAAGTTTCTATACAAGTTTCTGAACGAACTCCTTAAGAAAGTTCCCCAAAAGTTCCCTATGAAAGAATCCTTTGAAGAATCTGGTCGTAACAAACATTTTGACTACTTGTGGAGCAAAAACAGACTTCGTATGAGTCAGATATCCATGTTTCAGTTAACACTGCGCAAAACTGATTCCGAACGACAGTTACAGACTCGTTCTTGTGTAGTTGCACTCGATTTTTTCCATTCTACTTCACTAAACATATCCATATGAGATCCAATTACTTGTAGGGAAATGCAAGAGACCTCGGTTATGATGATGCACTAGGTCCATAGCTGGGACTTTGTGTATGTTCTCGAAATGCGTTTGTCGAGTGCTCATTAAGAAAGTTTCTATACAAGTTTCTGAACGAACTCCTTAAGAAAATTTCTCCAAAAGTTCCGTATGAAAGAATCCTTTGAAGCATCGCAATTCCAGGTAGTTTCTACTAATAGCTCATTTTCCTGTATCGATAAGAGAAATGGCATCATGTCTTCTACTTCTGGAGCCAAAACATACTCCGTATGAGTCAGATATCCATGTTTCAGTTAACACTGCGCAAAACTGATTCCGAACGACAGTTACAGACTAGTTCTTGCGTAGTTGCACTCAATTTTTTCCATTCTACTTCACTAAGCATGTCCATATGAGACCCAATTACTTGTAGGGAAATGCAAGAGACCTCGGTTATGATGATGCACTAGGTCCATAGCTGGGACTTTGTGTATGTTCTCGAAATGCGTTTGTCGAGTGCTCATTAAGAAAGTTTCTATACAAGTTTCTGAATGAACTCCTTAAGAAAAGTTCTCCAAAAGTTCCCTATGAAAGAATCCTTTGAAGCATCGCAATTCCAGGTAGTTTCTACTAATAGCTCATTTTCCTGTATCGATAAGAGAAATGGCATCATGTCTTCTACTTGTGGAGCCAAAACGGACTCCGTATGAGTCAGATATCCATGTTTCAGTTAACACTGCGCAAAACTGATTCCGAACGAGAGTTACAGACTAGTTCTTGCGTAGTTGCACTCAATTTTTCATTCTACTTCACTAAACATCTCCATATGAGATCCAATTACTTGTAGGGAAATGCACGAGACCTCGGTTATGAGGATGCACTAGGTCCATAGCTGGGACTTTGTGTATGTTCTCGAAATGCGTTTGTCGAGTGCTCATTAAGAAAGTTTCTATACAAGTTTCTAAACGAACTCATTAAGAGAAAGTTCTCCAAAAGTTCCCTATGAAAGAATCCTTTGAATCATCTGGTCGTAACAAACATTTTGACTACTTGTGGAGCCAAAACAGACTCCGTATGAGTCAGATATCCATGTTTAAGTTAACACTGCGCAAAACTGATTCCGAACGATAGTTACAGACTAGTTCTTGCGTAGTTGCACTCGATTTTTTCCATTCTACTTAACTAAACATATCCATATGAGATCCAATTACTTGTAGGGAAATGCAAGAGACCTCGATTATGATGAGGCACTAGGTCCATAGCTGGGACTTTGTGTATGTTCTCGAACTGCGTTTCCGAGTGCTCATTAAGAAAGTTTCTATACAAGTTTCTGAACGAACTCCTTAAGAAAAGTTCTCCAAAAGTTCCCAATGAAAGAATCCTTTGAAGCATCTGGTCGTCACAAACATTTTGACTACTTGTGGAGCCAAAACGGACTCCGTATGAGTCAGATATCCATGTTTCAGTTAACACTGCGCAAAACTGATTCCGAACGACAGTTACAGACTAGTTCTTGCTTAGTTGCACTCGATTTTTTCCATTCTACTTCACTAAACATATCCATATGAGATCTAATTACCTGTAGGGAAATGCAAGATACCTTGGTTATGATGATGCACTAGGTCCATAGCTGGGACTTTGTGTATGTTCTCGAAATGCGTTTGTCGAGTGCTCATTAAGAAAGTTTCTATACAAGTTCCTAAACGAACTCCTTAAGAAAAGTTCTCCAAAAGTTCCCTATGAAAGAATCCTTTGAAGCATCTGGTCGTCACAAATGTTTTGACTACTTGTCGATCCAAAACGGACTCCGTATGAGTCAGATATCCATGTTTCAGTTAACACTGCGCAAAACTGATTCCGAACGACAGTTACAGACTAGTTCTTGTGTAGTTGCACTCGATTTTTTCCATTCTACTTCACTAAACATCTCCATATGAGACCCAATTACTTGTAGGGAAATGTAAGAGACCTCGGTTATGAGGTTGCACTAGGTCCATAGCTGGGACTTTGTGCATGTTCTCGAAATGCGTTTGTCGAGTCTTCATTAAGAAAGTTTCTATACAAGTTTCTGAACAAACTCCTTAAGAAAAGTTCTCCAAAAGTTCCCTATGAAAGAATCCTTTGAAGCATCTGGTCGTCACAAATGTTTTGACTACTTGTCGAGCCAAAACGGACTCCGTATGAGTCAGATATCCATGTTTCAGTTAACACTGTGCAAAACTGATTCCGAACGACAGTTAGAGACTGGTTCTTGTGTAGTTGCACTCGATTTTTTCCATTCTAATTCACTAAACATCTCCATATGAGATCCAATTACTTGTAGGGAAATGCATGAGACCTCGGTTATGAGGATGCACTAGGTCCATAGCTGGGACTTTGTGTATGTTCTCGAAATGCGTTTGTCGAGTGCTCATTAAGAAAGTTTCTATACAAGTTTCTGAACGAACTCCTTAAGAAAGTTCTCCAAAAGTTCCCTATGAAAGAATCCTTTGAAGCATCTGGTCGTAACAAACATTTTGACTACTTGTGGAGCCAAAACAGACTCCGTATGAGTCAGATTCCATGTTTCAGTTAACACTGCGCCAAACAAATTCCGAACGACAGTTACAGACTAATTCTTGCGTAGTTGCACTCGATTTTTTCCATTCTACTTCACTAAACATCTCCATATGAGATCCAATTACTTGTAGGGAAATGCAAGAGACCTCGGTTATGAGGATGCACTAGGTCCATAGCTGGGACTTTGTGTATGTTCTCGAAATGCGTTTGTCGAGTGCTCATTAAGCAAGTTTTATACAAGTTTCTGAACGAACTCCTTAAGAAAAGTTCTCCAAAAGTTCCCTATGCAAGAATCCTTTGAAACATCTGGTCGTCACAAACGTTTTGACTATTTGTGGAGCCAAAACGGACTCTGTATGAGTCAGATATCCATGTTTCAGTTAACACTGCGCAAAACTGATTCCGAACGACAGTTACAGACTAGTTCTTGCGTAGTTGCACTCGAATTATTCCATTCTACTTCACTAAACATATCCATATGAGATCCAATTACTTGTAGGGAAATGCAAGAGACCTCGGTTATGATGATGCACTAGGTCCATAGCTGGGACTTTGTGTATGTTCTCGAAATGCGTTTGTCGAGTGCTCATTAAGAAAGTTTCTATACAAGTTTCTGAACGAACTCCTTAAGAAAAGTTCTACAAAAGTTCCCTACGAAAGAATCCTTTGAAGCATCTAGTCGTCACAAACGTTTTGACTACTTGTGGAGCCAAAACGTACTCTGTATGAGTCAGATATCCATGTTTCAGTTAACACTGCGCAAAACTGATTCCGAACGACAGTTACAGACTAGTTCTTGCGTAGTTGCACTCAATTTTTCATTCTACTTCACTAAACATCTCCATATGAGATCCAATTACTTCTAGGGAAATGCACGAGACCTCGGTTATGAGGATGCACTAGGTCCATAGCTGGGACTTTGTGTATGTTCTCGAAATGCGTTTGTCGAGTGCTCATTAAGAAAGTTTCTATACAAGTTTCTGAACGAACTCCTTAAGAAAGTTCTCCAAAAGTTCCCTATGAAAGAATCCTTTGAAGCATCTGGTCGTAACAAACATTTTGACTACTTTTGGAGCCAAAACATACTCCGTATGAGTCAGATATCCATGTTTCAGTTAACACTGCGCAAAACTGATTCCGAACGACAGTTACAGACTAGTTATTGCGTAGTTGCACTCAATTTTTCATTCTACTTCACTAAACACTTCCATATGAGATCCAATTACTTGTAGGGAAATGCAAAATTCCTTGGTTATGATGATGCATTAGGTCCATAGCTGGGATTTTGTGTATGTTCTCGAAATGCGTTTGTCGAGTGCTCATTAAGAAAGTTTCTATACAAGTTTCTGAACGAACTCCTTAAGAAAAGTTCTCCAAAAGTTCCCTATGAAAGAATCCTTTGAAGCATCTGGTCGTCACAAATGTTTTGACTACTTGTCGAGCCAAAACGGACTCCGTATGAGTCAGATATCCATGTTTCAGTTAACACTGCACAAAACTGATTCCGAACGACAGTTACAGACTAGTTCTTGTGTAGTTGCACTCGATTTTTTCCATTCTACTTCACTAAACATCTCCATATGAGATCCAATTACTTGTAGGGAAATGCAAGAGACCTCGGTTATGAGGTTGCACTAGGTCCATAGCTGGGACTTTGTGTATGTTCTCGAAATGCGTTTGTCGAGTCCTCATTAAGAAAGTTTCTATACAAGTTTCTTAACAAACTCCTTAAGAAAAGTTCTCCAAAAGTTCCCTATGAAAGAATCCTTTGAAGCATCTGGTCGTCACAAATGTTTTGACTACTTGTCGAGCCAAAACGGACTACGTATGAGTCAGATATCCATGTTTCACTTAACACTGCGCAAAACTGATTCTGAACGACAGTTAGAGACTGGTTCTTGGGTAGTTGCACTCGATTTTTTCCATTCTACTTCACTAAACATCTCCATATGAGATCCAATTACTTGTAGGGAAATGCACGAGACCTCAGTTATGAGGATGCACTAGGTCCATAGCTGGGACATTGTGTATGTTCTCGAAATGCGTTTGTCGAGTGCTCATTAAGAAAGTTTCTATACAAGTTTCTGAACGAACTCCTTAAGAAAGTTCTCCAAAAGTTCCCTATGAAAAAATCCTTTGAAGCATCTGGTCGTCACAAACGTTTTGACTACTTGTGGAGCCAAAACGGACTCCGTATGAGTCAGATATCCATGTTTCAGTTAACACTGCGCAAAACTGATTCCGAACGACAGTTACAGACTAGTTCTTGCGTAGTTGCACTCCATTTTTCATTCTACTTCACTAAACATCTCCATATGAGATCCAATTACTTGTAGGGAAATGCACGAGACCTCGGTTCTGAGGATGCACTAGGTCCATAGCTGGGACTTTGTGTGTTCTCGAAATGCGTTTGTCGAGTGCTCATTAAGAAAGTTTCTATACAAGTTTCTGAACGAACTCCTTAAGAAAGTTCTCCAAAAGTTCCCTATGAAAGAATCCTTTGAAGCATCTGGTCGTAACAAACATTTTGACTACTTGTGGAGCCAAAACAGACTCCGTATGAGTCAGATATCCATGTTTCAGTTAACACTGCGCAAAACTGATTCCGAACGACAGTTACAGACTAGTTCTTGCATAGTTGCACTCGATTTTTTCCATTCTACTTAACTAAACATATCCATATGAGATCCAATTACTTGTAGGGAAATGCAAGAGACCTCGGTTATGATGATGCACTAGGTCCATAGCTGGGACTTTGTGTATGTTCTCGAACTGCGTTTCCGAGTGCTCATTAAGAAAGTTTCTATACAAGTTTCTGAACGAACTCAAGTTCTCCAAAAGTTCCCTATGAAAGAATCCTTTGAAGCATCTAGTCGTCACAAACGTTTTGACTACTTTTGGATCCAAAACGGACTCCGTATGAGTCAGATATCCATGTTTCAGTTAACACTGCGCAAAACTGATTCCGAACGACAGTTACAGACTAGTTCTTGCGTAGTTGCACTCAATTTTTTCCATTCCACTTCACTAAGCATGTCCATATGAGATCCAATTACTTGTAGGGAAATGCAAGAGACCTCGGTTATGATGATGTACTAGGTCCATAGCTGGGACTTTGTGTATGTTCTCGAAATGCGTTTGTCGAGTGCTCATTAAGAAAGTTTCTATACAAGTTTCTGAACGAACTCCTTAAGAATAGTTCTCCAAAAGTTCCCTATGAAAGAATCCTTTGAAGCATCTGGTCGTCACAAACATTGGACTCCGTATGAGTCAGATATCCATGTTTCAGTTAACACTGCGCAAATCTGATTCCGAACGACAGTTACAGACCGGTTCTTGTGTAGTTGAACTCGATTTTTTCCGTTCTACTTCACTAAACATCTCCATATGAGATCCAATTACTTGTAGGGAAATGCAAGAGACCTCGGTTATGAGGATGCACTAGGTCCATAGCTAGGACTTTGTGTATGTTCTCGAAATGCGTTTGTCGAGTGCTCATTAAGAAAGTTTCTATACAAGTTTCTGAACGAACTCATTAAGAGAAAGTTATCCAGAAGTTCCCTATGAAAGAATACTTTGAAGCATCTCATCGTAACAAAAGTTTTGACTAATTGTGGAGCCAAAACAGACTCCGTATGAGTCAGATATTCATGTTTCAGTTAACACTGCGCAAAACTGATTCTGAACGAGAGTTACAAACTAGTTCTTGCGTAGTTGCACTCGATTTTTTCCATTCTACTTCACTAAACATCTCCATAGGAGATCCAATTACTTGTAGGGAAATGCAAGAGACCTCGGTTATGAGGATGCACTAGGTCCATAGCTGGGACTTTGTGTATGTTCTCGAAATGCGTTTGTCGAGTGCTCATTAAGAAAGTTTCTATACAAGTTTCTGAATGAACTCCTTCAGAAAAGTTCTTCAAAAGTTCCCTATGAAAGAATCCTGTGAAGCATCTAGTCGTCACAAACGTTTTGACTACTTTTGGAGCCAAAACAGACTCCGTATGAGTCAGATATTCATGTTTCAGTTAACACTGCGCAAAACTGATTCCGAACGACAGTTACAGACTAGTTCTTGCGTAGTTGCACTCAATTTTTTCCATTCTACTTCACTAAGCATGTCCATATGAGATCCAATTACTTGTAGGGAAATGCAAGAGACCTCGGTTATGATGATGTACTAGGTCCATAGCTGGGACTTTGTGTATATTCTCGAAATGCGTTTGTCGAGTGCTCATTAAGAAAGTTTCTATACAAGTTTCTGAACGAACTCCTTAAGAAAAGTTCTCCAAAAGTTCCCTATGAAAGAATCCTTTGAAGCATCTGGTCGTCACAAACATTTTGACTACTAGTGGATCCAAAATGGACTCCGTATGAGTCAGATATCCATGTTTCAGTTAACACTGCGCAAATCTGATTCCGAACGACAGTTACAGACCGGTTCTTGTGTAGTTGAACTCGATTTTTTCCATTCTACTTCACTAAACATCTCCATATGAGATCCAATTACTTGTAGGGAAATGCAAGAGACCTCGGTTATGAGGTTGCACTAGGTCCATAGCTGAGACTTTGTGTATGTTCTCGAAATGCGTTTGTCGAGTCCTCATTAAGAAAGTTTCTATACAAGTTTCTGAACGAACTCCTTAAGAAAAGTTCTTCAAAAGTTCCCTATGAAAGAATCCTGTGAAGCATCTAGTCGTCACAAACGTTTTGACTACTTTTGGAGCCAAAACAGACTCCGTATGAGTCAGATATTCATGTTTCAGTTAACACTGCGCAAAACTGATTCCGAACGACAGTTACAGACTAGTTCTTGCGTAGTTGCACTCAATTTTTTCCATTCTACTTCACTAAGCATGTCCATATGAGATCCAATTACTTGTAGGGAAATGCAAGAGACCTCGGTTATGATGATGTACTAGGTCCATAGCTGGGACTTTGTGTATGTTTTCGAAATGCGTTTGTCGAGTGCTCATTAAGAAAGTTTCTATACAAGTTTCTGAACGAACTCCTTAAGAAAAGTTCTCCAAAAGTTCCCTATGAAAGAATCCTTTGAAGCATATGGTCGTCACAAACATTTTGACTACTTGTGGATCCAAAATGGACTCCGTATGAGTCAGATATCCATGTTTCAGTTAACACTGCGCAAATCTGATTCCGAACGACAGTTACAGACCGGTTCTTGTGTAGTTGAACTCGATTTTTTCCGTTCTACTTCACTAAACATCTCCATATGAGATCCAATTACTTTTAGGGAAATGCAAGAGACCTCGGTTATGAGGATGCACTAGGTCCATAGCTAGGACTTTGTGTATGTTCTCGAAATGCGTTTGTCGAGTGCTCATTAAGAAAGTTTCTATACATGTTTCTGAACGAACTCATTAAGAGAAAGTTATCCAAAAGTTCCCTATGAAAGAATACTTTGAAGCATCTCCTCATAACAAAAGTTTTGACTAATTGTGGAGCCAAAACAGACTCCGTATGAGTCAGATATTCATGTTTCAGTTAACACTGCGCAAAACTGATTCTGAACGACAGTTACAGACTAGTTCTTGCGTAGTTGCACTCGATTTTTTCCATTCTACTTCACTAAACATCTCCATATGAGATCCAATTACTTGTAGGGAAATGCAAGAGACCTCGGTTATGAGGATGCACTAGGTCCATAGCTGGGACTTTGTGTATGTTCTCAAAATGCGTTTGTCGAGTGCTCATTAAGAAAGTTTCTATACAAGTTTATGAACGAACTCCTTAAGAAAAGTTCTTCAAAAGTTCCCTATGAAAGAATCCTGTGAAGCATCTAGTCGTCACAAACGTTTTGACTACTTTTGGAGCCAAAACAGACTCCGTATGAGTCAGATATTCATGTTTCAGTTAAC
>NC_057811.1:114005521-114008739 GCF_018294505.1 Triticum aestivum
AAGTTTCTGAACGAACTCCTTAAGAAAAGTTCTCCAAAAGTTCCCTATGAAAGAATCCTTTGAAGCATCTGGTCATCACAAATGTTTTGACTACTCGTGGAGCCAAAACGGACTCCGTATGAGTCAGATATCCATGTTTCAGTTAACACTGCGCAAAACCGATTCCGAACGACAGTTACAGACTAGTACTTGTGTATTTGTACTCTATTTTTCCATTCTACTTCACTAAACATCTCCATATGAGATCCAATTACTTGTAGGGAAATGAAAGAGACCTCGGTTATAAGGATGCACTAGGTCCATAGCTGGGACTTTGTGTATGTTCTCGAAATGCGTTTGTCGAGTGCTCATTAAGAAAGTTTCTATACAAGTTTCTGAACGAACTCCTTAAGAAAAGTTATCCAAAAGTTCCCTATAAAAGAATCCTTTGAAGCATCTGGTTGTCACAAACAATTTGACTACTTGTGGAGCCAAAACGGACTCCGTATGAGTCAGATATCCATGTTTTAGTTAACACTGCGCAAAACTGATTCCGAACGACAGTTACAGACCAGTTCTTGTGTAGTTGCACTCGATTTTTTCCATTCTACTTCACTAAACATCTCCATATGAGATCCAATTACTTGTAGGGAAATGCAAGAGTCCTCGGTTATGAGGATGCACTAGGTCCATAGCTGGGACTTTGTGTATGTTCTCGAAATGCGTTTGTCGAGTGCTCATTAAGAAAGTTTTATACAAGTTTCTGAACGAACTCATTAAGAGAAAGTTCTCCAAAAGTTCCCTATGAAAGAATCCTTTGAAGCATCTGGACATAAAAAAGTTTTGACTACTTTTGGAGCCAAAACGGACTCCTTATGAGTCAGATATCCATGTTTCAGTTAACACTGTGCAAAATTGATTCCGAAGGACAGTTACAGACTAGTTCTTGCGTAGTTGCACTCGATTTTTTCCATTCTACTTCACTAAACATCTCCATATGAGATCCAATACTTGTAGGGAAATGCAAGAGACCTCGGTTATGAGGACGCACTAGGTCCATAGCTGGGACTTTGTGTATGTTCATGAAATGTGTTTGTCGAGTGCGCATTAAGAAAGTTTCTATACAAGTTTCTGAACGAACTCCTTAAGAAAAGTTCTCCGAAAGTTCCCTATGAAAGAATCCTGTGAAGCATCTAGTCGTCAAAAACGTTTTGACTACTTGTGGAGCCAAAATGGACTCCGTATGAGTCAGATATCCATGTTTCAGTTAACACTGTGCAAAACTGATTCCGAACGACAATTACAGACTAGTTCTTGCGTAGTTGCACTCAGTTTTTTCCATTCTACTTCCCTAAGCATCTCCATATGAGATCCAATTACTTGTAGGGAAATGCAAGAGACCTCGTTTATGATGATGCAGTAGGTCCATAGCTGAGACTTTGTGTATGTTCTCGAAATGCGTTTGTCGAGTGCTCATTAAGAAAGTTTCTATACAAGTTTCTGAACGAACTCCTGAAGAAAAGTTTTCCAAAATTCCCTATGAAAGAATACTTTGAAGCATCTGGTTGTCACAAATGTTCTGACTACTTGTGGAGCGAAAACTGACTCCGTATGTGTCAGATATCCATGTTTCAGTGAACACTGGGCAAAACTGATTCCGAACGACAGTTACAGACTAGTTCTTGTGTAGTTGCACTCGATTTTTTCCATTGTACTTCACTAAACATCTCCATATGAGATCCGATTACTTGTAGGGAAATGCAAGAGTCCTCGGTTATGATGACGCACTAGGTCCATAGCTGGGACTTTGTGTATGTTCTCGAAATGCGTTTGTCGAGTGCTCATTAAGAAAGTTTCTATACAAGTTTCTGAACGAACTCCTTAAGAAAAGTTCTCCAAAAGTTCCCTATGAAAGAATTCTTGGAAGCATCTGGTCGTCACAAAGGTTTTGACTACATGTGGAGCCAAAACGGACTCCGTATGAGTCAGATATCCATGTTTCAGTTAACACTGCGCAAAACTGATTCCGAACGACAGTTACAGACTAGTTCTTGCGTAGTTGCACTCGATTTTTTCCATTGTACTGCACTAAACATATCCATATGAGATCCAATTACTTGTAGGTAAATGCAAGAGACCTCGGTTATGATGATGCACTAGGTCCATAGCTGGGACTTTGTGTATGTTCTCGAAATGCGTTTGTTGAGTCCTTATTAAGAAAGTTTCTATACAAGTTTCTGAACGAACTCCTTAAGAAAAGTTGTCCAAAATTTCCCTATGAAAGAATCCTTTGAAGCATCTGGTCGTCACAAATGTTTTGACTACTTGTGGAGCCAAAACGGACTCCGTATGAGTCAGATATCCATGTTTCAGTTAACACTGCGCGAAACTGATTCCAAACGACAGTTACAGACTAGTTCTTGTGTAGTTGCACTCGATTTTTTCCATTCTACTTCACTAAATATCTCCATATGAGATCCAATTACTTGTAGGGAAATGCAAGAGACCTCGGTTATGATGATGCACTAAGTCCATAGCTGGGACTTTGTGTATGTTCTCGAAATGCGTTTTTCGAGTGCTCATTAAGAAAGTTTCTATACAAGTTTCTGAACGAACTCCTTAAGAAAAGTTCTCCAAAAGTTCCCTATGAAAGAATCCTTTGAAGCATCTGGTCGTAACAAACGTTTTGACTACTTGTGGGGCCAAAACGGACTCCGTATGAGTCAGATATCCATGTTTTAGTTAACACTGCGCAAAACTGATTCCGAACAACAGTTACAGACTAGTTCTTGCGTAGTTGCACTCGATTTTTTCCATTCTACTTCACTAAACATCTCCATATGAGATCCAATTACTTTAGGGAAATGCAAGAGACCTCGGTTATGAGGTTGCACTAGGTCCATAGCTGGAACTTTGTGTATGTTCTCGAAATGCGTTTGTCGAGTGCTCATTAAGAAAGTTTCTATACAAGTTTCTGAACAAACTCCTTAAGAAAAGTTCTCCAAAAGTTCCCTATGAAAGAATCCTGTGAAGCATCTAGTCGTCACAAACGTTTTGACTACTTGTGGAGCCAAAATGGACTCCGTATGAGTCAGATATCCATGTTTCAGTTAACACTGCGCAAAACTGATTCCGAACGACAGTTACACACTAGTTCTTGCGTAGTTGCACTCGATTTTTTCCATTCTACTTCACTAAGCATCTCCATATGAGATCCAATTACTTGTAGGGAAATGCAA
>NC_057811.1:114008812-114009872 GCF_018294505.1 Triticum aestivum
AGACCTCGGTTATGATGATGCACTAGGTCCATAGCTGGGACTTTGTGTATGTTCTCGAAATGCGTTTGTCGAGTGCTCATTAAAAAGTTTCTATACAAGTTTCTGAACGAACTCCTTAAGAAAATTCTCCAAAAGTTCCCTATGAAAGAATCCTTTGAAGCATTTGGTTCTCACAAACGTTTTGACTACTTGTGGAGCCAAAACGGACTCCGTATGAGTCAGATATCCATGTTTCAGTTAACACAGCGCAAAACTGATTCCGAACGACAGTTACAGACTAGTTCTTGTGTAGTTGCACTCGATTTTTTCCATTCTACTTCACTAAATATCTCCATATGAGATCCAATTACTTGAAGGGAAATGCAAGAGACCTCGGTTAAGATGATGCACTAGGTTCCTAGCTGGGACTTTGTGTATTCTCTTGAAATTTGTTTGTCGAGTGCTCATTAAGAAAGTTTCTATACATGTTTCTGAACGAACTCCTTAAGAAAAGTTCTCCAAAAGTTCCCTATGAAAGAATCCTCTGAAGCATCTGGTCGTCACAAATGTTTTGAGTACTTGTGGAGCCAAAACGGACTCCGTATGAGTCAGATATCCATGTTTCAGTTAACACTTCGCAAAACAGATTCCGAACGACAGTTACAGACTAGTTATTGTGTAGTTGTACTCCATTTTTTCCATTCTACTTCACAAAATATCTCCATATGAGATCCAATTACTTGTAGGGAATTGCAAGACACCTCGGTTATGATGATGCACTAGGTCCATAGCTGGGACTTTGTGTATGTTCTCGAAATGCGTTTGTCGAGTGCTCATTAAGAAAGTTTCTATACAAGTTTCTGAACGAACTCCTGAAGAAAGGTTCTCCAAAAGTTCCCTATGCAAGAATCCTTTGAAGCATCTGGTCGTCACAAACTATTTGACTACTTGTGGAGCCAAAACGGACTCCGTATGAGTCAGATATCCATGTTTCGGTTAACACTGCACAAAACTGATTCCGAACGACAGTTACAGACTAGTTCTTGTGTAGTTGCACTCGATTTTTTCCATTCTACTTCAC
>NC_057811.1:114010812-114012146 GCF_018294505.1 Triticum aestivum
AACGGACTCCGTATGAGTCAGATATCCATGTTTCAGTTAACACTGCGCGAAACTGATTCCAAACGACAGTTACAGACTAGTTCTTGTGTAGTTGCACTCGATTTTTTCCATTCTACTTCACTAAATATCTCCATATGAGATCCAATTACTTGTAGGGAAATGCAAGAGACCTCGGTTATGATGATGCACTAGGTCCATAGCTGGGACTTTGTGTATGTTCTCGAAATGCGTTTGTCGAGTGCTCATTAAGAAAGTTTCTATACAAGTTTCTGAAGGAACTCCTTAAGAAAAGTTCTCCAAAAGTTCCCTATGACAGAATCCTTTGAAGCATCTGGTCGTAACAAATATTTTGACTACTTGTGGGGCCAAAACGGACTCCGTATGAGTCAGATATCCATGTTTTAGTTAACACTGCGCAAAACTGATTCCGAAGAACAGTTACAGACTAGTTCTTGCGTAGTTGCACTCGATTTTTTCCATTCTACTTCACTAAACATCTCCATATGAGATCCAATTACTTTAGGGAAATGCAAGAGACCTCGGTTATGAGGATGCACTAGGTCCATAGCTGGAACTTTGTGTATGTTCTCGAAATGCGTTTGTCGAGTGCTCATTAAGAAAGTTTCTATACAAGTTTCTGAACAAACTCCTTAAGAAAAGTTCTCCAAAAGTTCCCTATGAAAGAATCCTGTGAAGCATCTAGTCGTCACAAACGTTTTGACTACTTGTGGAGCCAAAATGGACTCCGTATGAGTCAGATATTCATGTTTCAGTTAACACTGCGCAAAACTGATTCCGAACGACAGTTACAGACTTGTTCTTGCGTAGTTGCACTCAATTTTTTCCATTCTACTTCACTAAGCATGTCCATATGAGATCCAATTACTTGTAGGGAAATGCAAGAGACCTCGGTTATGATGATGTACTAGGTCCATAGCTGGGACTTTGTGTATGTTTTCGAAATGCGTTTGTCGAGTGCTCATTAAGAAAGTTTCTATACAAGTTTCTGAACGAACTCCTTAAGAAAAGTTCTCCAAAAGTTCCCTATGAAAGAATCCTTTGAAGCATTTGGTTCTCACAAACGTTTTGACTACTTGTGGAGCCAAAACGGACTCCGTATGAGTCAGATATCCATGTTTCAGTTAACACAGCGCAAAACTGATTTCGAACGACAGTTACAGACTAGTTCTTGTGTAGTTGCACTCGATTTTTTCCATTCTACTTCACTAAATATCTCCATATGAGATCCAATTACTTCAAGGGAAATGCAAGAGACCTCGGTTAAGATGATGCACTAGGTTCCTAGCTGGGACTTTGTGTATTCTCTTGAAATT
>NC_057811.1:114012156-114012601 GCF_018294505.1 Triticum aestivum
CGCAAAACAGATTCCGAACGACAGTTACAGACTAGTTATTGTGTAGTTGTACTCCATTTTTTCCATTCTACTTCACAAAATATCTCCATATGAGATCCAATTACTTGTAGGGAATTGCAAGACACCTCGGTTATGATGATGCACTAGGTCCATAGCTGGGACTTTGTGTATGTTCTCGAAATGCGTTTGTCGAGTGCTCATTAAGAAAGTTTCTATACAAGTTTCTGAACGAACTCCTGAAGAAAGGTTCTCCAAAAGTTCCCTATGCAAGAATCCTTTGAAGCATCTGGTCGTCACAAACTATTTGACTACTTGTGGAGCCAAAACGGACTCCGTATGAGTCAGATATCCATGTTTCGGTTAACACTGCACAAAACTGATTCCGAACGACAGTTACAGACTAGTTCTTGTGTAGTTGCACTCGATTTTTTCCATTCTACTTCAC
>NC_057811.1:114012611-114016312 GCF_018294505.1 Triticum aestivum
TTCTACTTCACTAAATATCTCCATATGAGATCCAATTACTTCAAGGGAAATGCAAGAGACCTCGGTTAAGATGATGCACTAGGTTCCTAGCTGGGACTTTGTGTATTCTCTTGAAATTCGTTTGTCGAGTGCTCATTAAGAAAGTTTCTATACATGTTTCTGAACGAACTCCTTAAGAAAAGTTCTCCAAAAGTTCCCTATGAAAGAATCCTCTGAAGCATCTGGTTCTCACAAATGTTTTGAGTACTTGTGGAGCCAAAACGGACTCCGTATGAGTCAGATATCCATGTTTCAGTTTACACTGCGCAAAACAGATTCCGAACGACAGTTACGGACTAGTTATTGTGTAGTTGTACTCCATTTTTTCCATTCTACTTCACAAAATATCTCCATATGAGATCCAATTACTTGTAGGGAATTGCAAGACACCTCGGTTATGATGATGCACTAGGTCCATAGCTGGGACTTTGTGTATGTTCTCGAAATGCGTTTGTCGAGTGCTCATTAAGAAAGTTTCTATACAAGTTTCTGAACGAACTCCTGAAGAAAGGTTCTCCAAAAGTTCCCTATGCAAGAATCCTTTGAAGCATCTGGTCATCACAAACTATTTGACTACTTGTGGAGCTAAAACGGACTCCGTATGAGTCAGATATCCATATTTCGGTTAACACTGCACAAAACTGATTCCGAACGACAGTTACAGACTAGTTCTTGTGTAGTTGCACTCGATTTTTTCCATTCTACTTCACTAAGCATCTCCATATGAGATCCAATTACTTGTAGGGAAATGCAAGAGACCTCGGTTATGATGATGCACTAGGTCCATAGCTGGGACTTTGTGTATGTTCTCGAAATGCGTTTGTCGAGTGCTCATTAAGAAAGTTTCTATACAAGTTTCTGAAGGAACTCCTTAAGAAAAGTTCTCCAAAAGTTCCCTATGACAGAATCCTTTGAAGCATCTGGTCGTAACAAATGTTTTGACTACTTGTGGGGCCAAAACGGACTCCGTATGAGTCAGATATCCATGTTTTAGCTAACACTGCGCAAAACTGATTCCGAAGAACAGTTACAGACTAGTTCTTGCGTAGTTGCACTCGATTTTTTCCATTCTACTTCACTAAACATCTCCATATGAGATCCAATTACTTTAGGGAAATGCAAGAGACCTCGGTTATGAGGATGCACTAGGTCCATAGCTGGGACTTTGTGTATGTTCTCGAAATGCGTTTGTCGAGTGGTCATTAAGAAAGTTTCTATACAAGTTTCTGAATGAACTCCATAAGAAAAGTTCTCCAAAAGTTCCCTATGAAAGAATCCTGTGAAGCATCTAGTCGTCAAAAATGTTTTGACTACTTGTGGAGCCAAAACGGACTCCGTATGAGTCAGATATCCATGTTTCAGTTAACACTGCGCAAAACTGATTCCGAACGACAGTTACAGACTAGTTCTTGCGTAGTTGCACTCAATTTTTCATTCTACTTCACTAAACATCTCCATATGAGATCCAATTACTTGTAGGGAAATGCAAGAGACCTCGGTTATGATGATGCAGTCGGTCCATAGCTGAGACTTTGTGTATGTTCTCGAAATGCGTTTGTCGAGTGCTCATTAAGAAAGTTTCTATACAAGTTTCTGAACGAACTCCTTAAGAAAAGTTTTCCAAAATTCCCTATGAAAGAATCCTTTGAAGCATCTGGTTGTCACAAATGTTCTGACTACTTGTGGAGTGAAAACTGACTCCGTATGAGTCAGATATCCATGTTTCAGTGAACGCTGGGCAAAACTGATTCCGAACGACAGTTACAGACTAGTTCTTGTGTAGTTGCACTCGATTTTTTTGCATTGTACTTCACTAAACATCTCCATATGAGATCCGATTACTTGTAGGGAAATGCAAGAGTCCTCGGTTATGATGATGCACTAGGTCCATAGCTGGGACTTTGTGTATGTTCTCGAAATGCGTTTGTCGAGTGCTCATTAAGAAAGTTTCTATACAAGTTTCTGAACGAACTCCTTAAGAAAAGTTCTCCAAAAGTTACCTATGAAAGAACTCTTGGAAGCATCTGGTCGTCACAAAGGTTTTGACTACATGTGGAGCCAAAACGGACTCCGTATGAGTCAGATATCCATGTTTCAGTTAACACAGCTCAAAACTGATTCCGAACGACAGTTACAGACTAGTTCTTGCGTAGTTGCACTCGATCTTTTCCATTGTACTGCACTAAACATATCCATATGAGATCCAATTACTTGTAGGTAAATGCAAGAGACCTTGGTTATGATGATGCACTAGGTCCATAGCTGGGACTTTGTGTATGTTCTCGAAATGCGTTTGTTGAGTCCTTATTAAGAAAGTTTCTATACATGTTTCTGAACGAACTGCTTAAGAAAAGTTCTCCAGAATTTCCCTATGAAAGAATCCTTTGAAGCATCTGGTCGTCACAAACGATTTGACTACTTGTGGAGCCAAAACGGACTCCGTATGAGTCAGATATCCATGTTTCAGTTAAAACTGCGCGAAACTGATTCCGAACGACAGTTACAGACTAGATCTTGTGTAGTTGCACTCGATTTTTTCCATTCTACTTCACTAAATATCTCCATATGAGATCCAATTACTTCTAGGGAAATGCAGGAGACCTCAGTTATGATGATGCACTAGGTTCATAGCTGGGACTTTGTGTATGCTCTCGAAATTTGTTTGTCCAGTGCTCATTAAGAAAGTTTCTATACAGGTTTCTGAACGAACTCCTTAGGAAAAGTTCTCCAAAAGTTCCCTATGACAGTATCCTTTGAAGCATCTGGTCTTCACAAAGTTTTTGACTACTTGTGGGGCCAAAACGGACTCCGTATGAGTCAGATATCCATGTTTCAGTTAACACTGCGCAAAACTGATTGCGAACGACAGTTACAAACCAGTTCTTGCGTAGCTGCACTCAATTTTTTCCGTTGTACTGCACTAAACATATCCATATGAGATCCAATTACTTTAGGGAAATGCAAGAGACCTCGGTTATGATGATGCACTAGGTCCATAGCTGGGACTTTGTGTATGTTCTCGAAATGCGTTTGTCGAGTGCTCATTAAGAAAGTTTCTAGACAAGTTTCTGAACGAACTCCTTAAGAAAAGTTCTCCAAAATTTCCCTAAGACAGAATCCTTTGAAGCATCTGGTCGTAACAAACGTTTTGACTATTTGTGGGGCCAAAACGGACTCCGTATGAGTCAGATATCCATGTTTTAGTTAACACTGCGCAAAACTGATTCCGAACAACAGTTACAGACTTGTTGTTGCGTAGTTGCACTCGATTTTTTCCATTCTACTTCACTAAACATCTCCATATGAGATCCAATTACTTGTAGGGAAATGCAAGAGACCTCGGTTATGAGGATGCACAAGGTCCATAGCTGGGACTTTGTGTATGTTCTGGAAATTGGTTTGTCGAGTGCTTATTAAGAAAGTTTCTATACAAGTTTCTGAACGAACTCCTTAAGAAAAGTTCTCCAAAAGTTCCCTATGAAAGAATCCTGTGAAGCATCTATTCGTCCCAAACGTTTTGACTACTTGTGGAGCCAAAATGGACTCCGTATGAGTCAGATATCCATGTTTCAGTTAACACTGCGCAAAACTGATTCCGAACGACAGTTACAGACTAGTTCTTGCGTAGTTGCACTCGATTTTTTCCATTCTACTTCACTAAG
>NC_057811.1:114017574-114018861 GCF_018294505.1 Triticum aestivum
AAGCATCTCCATATGAGATCCAATTACTTGTAGGGAAATGCAAGAGACCTCGGTTATGATGATGCACTAGGTCCATAGCTGGGACTTTGTGTATGTTCTCGAAATGCGTTTGTCAAGTGCTCATTAAGAAAGTTTCTATACAAGTTTCTGAACGAACTCCTTAAGAAAAGTTCTCCAAAACTTCCCTATGAAAGAATCCTTTGAAGCATCTGGTCGTAAAAAAGTTTTGAGTACTTGTGGAGCCAAAACGGACTCCGTATGAGTCAGATATCCATGTTTTAGCTAACACTGCGCAAAGTTGATTCCGAACGACAGTTACAGACTAGTTCTTGCGTAGTTGCACTCGATTTCTTCCATTCTACTTCACTAAACATCTCCATATGAGATCCAATTACTTGTAGGGAAATGCAAGAGACCTCGGTTATGAGGATGCACTAGGTCCATAGCTGGGACTTTGTGTATGTTCTCGAAATGCGTTTGTCGAGTGGTCATTAAGAAAGTTTCTATACAAGTTTCTGAACGAACTCCTTAAGAAAAGTTCTCCAAAAGTTCCCTATGAAAGAATCCTGTGAAGCATCTAGTCGTCAAAAATGTTTTGACTACTTGTGGATCCAAAACGGACTCCGTATGAGTCAGATATCCATGTTTCAGTTAACACTGCGCAAAACTGATTCCGAACGACAGTTACAGACTAGTTCTTGCGTAGTTGCACTCAATTTTTCATTCTACTTCACTAAACATCTCCATATGAGATCCAATTACTTGTAGGGAAATGCAAGAGACCTCGGTTATGATGATGAAGTAGGTCCATAGCTGAGACTTTGTGTATGTTCTCGAAATGCGTTTGTCGAGTGCTCATTAAGAAAGTTTCTATACAAGTTTCTGAACGAACTCCTTCAGAAAAGTTTTCCAAAATTCCCTATGAAAGAATCCTTTGAAGCATATGGTTGTCACAAATGTTCTGACTACTTGTGGAGTGAAAACTGACTCCGTATGAGTCAGATATCCATGTTTCAGTGAACACTGGGCAAAACTGATTCCGAACGACAGTTACAGACTAGTTCTTGTGTAGTTGCACTCGATTTTTTTGCATTGTACTTCACTAAACATCTCCATATGAGATCCGATTACTTGTAGGGAAATGCAAGAGTCCTCGGTTATGATGATGCACTAGGTCCATAGCTGGGACTTTGTGTATGTTCTCGAAATGCGTTTGTCGAGTGCTCATTAAGAAAGTTTCTATACAAGTTTCTGAACGAACTCCTTAAGAAAAGTTCTCCAAAAGTT
>NC_057811.1:114023267-114024852 GCF_018294505.1 Triticum aestivum
TTCCCTATGAAAGAATCCTGTGAAGCATCTATTCGTCCCAAACGTTTTGACTACTTGTGGAGCCAAAATGGACTCCGTATGAGTCAGATATCCATGTTTCAGTTAACACTGCGCAAAACTGATTCCGAACGACAGTTACAGACTAGTTCTTGCGTAGTTGCACTCGATTTTTTCCATTCTACTTCACTAAGAATCTCCATATGAGATCCAATTACTTGTAGGGAAATGCAAGAGACCTCGGTTATGATGATGCACTAGGTCCATAGCTGGGACTTTGTGTATGTTCTCGAAATGCGTTTGTCGAGTGCTCATTAAAAAGTTTCTATACAAGTTTCTGAACGAACTCCTTAAGAAAAGTTCTCCAAAAGTTCCCTATGAAAGAATCCTTTGAAGCATTTGGTTCTCACAAACGTTTTGACTAATTGTGGAGCCAAATGGGACTCCGTATGAGTCAGATATCCATGTTTCAGTTAACACTGCCCAAAACTGATTCCGAACGACAGTTACAGACTAGTTCTTGTGTAGTTGCACTCGATTTTTTCCATTCTACTTCACTAAATATCTCCATATGAGATCCAATTACTTGTAGGGAAATGCAAGAGACCTCGGTTAAGATGATGCACTAGGTTCCTAGCTGGGACTTTGTGTATTCTCTTGAAATTCGTTTGTCGAGTGCTCATTAAGAAAGTTTCTATACATGTTTCTGAACGAACTCCTTAAGAAAAGTTCTCCAAAAGTTCCCTATGAAAGAATCCTCTGAAGCATCTGGTTCTCACAAATGTTTTGAGTACTTGTGGAGCCAAAACGGACTCCGTATGAGTCAGATATCCATGTTTCAGTTTACACTGCGCAAAACAGATTCCGAACGACAGTTACAGACTAGTTATTGTGTAGTTGTACTCCATTTTTTCCATTCTACTTCACAAAATATCTCCATATGAGATCCAATTACTTGTAGGGAATTGCAAGACACCTCGGTTATGATGATGCACTAGGTCCATAGCTGGGACTTTGTGTATGTTCTCGAAATGCGTTTGTCGAGTGCTCATTAAGAAAGTTTCTATACAAGTTTCTGAACGAACTCCTGAAGAAAGGTTCTCCAAAAGTTCCCTATGCAAGAATCCTTTGAAGCATCTGGTCGTCACAAACTATTTGACTACTTGTGGAGCCAAAACGGACTCCGTATGAGTCAGATATCCATGTTTCGGTTAACACTGCACAAAACTGATTCCGAACGACAGTTACAGACTAGTTCTTGTGTAGTTGCACTCGATTTTTTCCATTCTACTTCACTAAGCATCTCCATATGAGATCCAATTACTTGTAGGGAAATGCAAGAGACCTCGGTTATGATGATGCACTAGGTCCATAGCTGGGACTTTGTGTATGTTCTTGAAATGCGTTTGTCGAGTGCTCATTAAGAAAGTTTCTATACAAGTTTCTGAAGGAACTCCTTAAGAAAAGTTCTCCAAAAGTTCCCTATGACAGAATCCTTTGAAGCATCTGGTCGTAACAAATGTTTTGACTACTTGTGGGGCCAAAACGGACTCCGTATGAGTCAGATATCCATGTTTTAGCTAACACT
>NC_057811.1:114027447-114053927 GCF_018294505.1 Triticum aestivum
TTCCCTATGAAAGAATCCTGTGAAGCATCTATTCGTCCCAAACGTTTTGACTACTTGTGGAGCCAAAATGGACTCCGTATGAGTCAGATATCCATGTTTCAGTTAACACTGCGCAAAACTGATTCCGAACGACAGTTACAGACTAGTTCTTGCGTAGTTGCACTCGATTTTTTCCATTCTACTTCACTAAGCATCTCCATATGAGATCCAATTACTTGTAGGGAAATGCAAGAGACCTCGGTTATGATGATGCACTAGGTCCATAGCTGGGACTTTGTGTATGTTCTCGAAATGCGTTTGTCGAGTGCTCATTAAAAAGTTTCTATACAAGTTTCTGAACGAACTCCTTAGAAAAGTTCAAGAAAAGTTCCCTATGAAAGAATCCTTTGAATCATTTGGTTCTCACAAACGTTTTGACTACTTGTGGAGCCAAAACAGACTCCGTATGAGTCAGATATCCATGTTTCAGTTAACACTGCCCAAAACTGATTCCGAACGACAGTTACAGACTAGTTCTTGTGTAGTTGCACTCGATTTTTTCCATTCTACTTCACTAAATATCTCCATATGAGATCCAATTACTTGTAGGGAAATGCAAGAGACCTCGGTTAAGATGATGCACTAGGTTCCTAGCTGGGACATTGTGTATTCTCTTGAGATTCGTTTGTCGAGTGCTCATTAAGAAAGTTTCTATACATGTTTCTGAACGAACTCCTTAAGAAAAGTTCCCTATGAAAGAATACTCTGAAGCATCTGGTCGTCACAAATGTTTTGAGTACTTGTGGAGCCAAAACGGACTCCGTATGAGTCAGATATCCATGTTTCAGTTAACACCGCCCAAAACTGATTCCGAACGACAGTTACAGACTAGTTCTTGCGTAGTTGCACTCAATTTTTCATTCTACTTCACTAAACATCTCCATATGAGATCCAATTACTTGTAGGGAAATGCAAGAGACCTCGGTTATGATGATGCAGTAGGTCCATAGCTGAGACTTTGTGTATGTTCTCGAAATGCGTTTGTCGAGTGCTCATTAAGAAAGTTTCTATACAAGTTTCTGAACGAACTCCTTAAGAAAAGTTTTCCAAAATTCCCTATGAAAGAATCCTTTGAAGCATCTGGTTGTCACAAAAGTTCTGACTACTTGTGGAGTGAAAACTGACTCCGTATGAGTCAGATATCCATGTTTCAGTGAACACTGGGCAAAACTGATTCCGAACGACAGTTACAGACTAGTTCTTGCGTAGTTGCACTCGATCTTTTCCATTGTACTGCACTAAACATATCCATATGAGATCCAATTACTTGTAGGGAAATGCAAGAGACCTCGGTTATGATGATGCACTAGGTCCATAGCTGGGACTTTGTGTATGTTCTCGAAATGCGTTTGTCGAGTGCTCATTAAGAAAGTTTCTATACAAGTTTCTGAACGAACTCCTTAAGAAAAGTTCTCCAAAAATTCCCTAAGACAGAATCCTTTGAAGCATCTGGTCGTAACAAACGTTTTGACTATTTGTGGGGCCAAAACGGACTCCGTATGAGTCAGATATCCATGTTTTAGTTAACACTGCGCAAAACTGATTCCGAACAACAGTTACAGACTAGTTCTTGCGTAGTTGCACTCGATTTTTTCCATTCTACTTCACTAAGCATCTCCATATGAGATCCAATTACTTGTAGGGAAATGCAAGAGACCTCGGTTATGATGATGCACTAGGTCCATAGCTGGGACTTTGTGTATGTTCTCGAAATGCGTTTGTCGAGTGCTCATTAAAAAGTTTCTATACAAGTTTCTGAACGAACTCCTTAAGAAAAGTTCTCCAAAAGTTCCCTATGAAAGAATCCTTTGAAGCATCTGGTCGTCACAAACGTTTTGACTACTTGTGGAGCCAAAACATACTCCGTATGAGTCAGATATCCATGTTTCAGTTAACACTGCCCAAAACTGATTCCGAACGACAATTACAGACTAGTTCTTGCGTAGTTGCACTCAATTTTTCATTCTACTTCACTAAACGTCTCCATATGAGATCCAATTACTTGTAGGGAAATGCAAGAGACCTCGGTTATGATGATGCACTAGGTTCATTGCTGGGACTTTGTGTATTCTCTCGAAATTCGTTTGTCCAGTGCTCATTAAGAAAGTTTCTATACATGTTTCTGAACGAACTCCTTAAGAAAAGTTCTCCAAAAGTTCCCTATGAAAGAATCCTCTGAAGCATCTGGTCGTCACAAATGTTTTGAGTACTTGTGGAGCCAAAACAGACTCCGTATGAGTCAGATATCCATGTTTCAGTTAACACTGCCCAAAAGCAGATTCCGAACGACAGTTACAGACTAGTTATTGTGTAGTTGCACTCCATTTTTTCCATTCTACTTCACAAAAGATCTCCATATGAGATCCAATTACTTGTAGGGAAATGCAAGAGACCTCGGTTATGATGATGCACTAGGTCCATAGCTGGGACTTTGTGTATGTTCTCGAAATGCGTTTGTCGAGTGCTCATTAAGAAAGTTTCTATACAAGTTTCTGAACGAACTCCTGAAGAAAAGTTCTCCAAAAGTTCCCTATGCAAGAATCCTTTGAAGCATCTTGTCGTCACAAACGTTTTGACTACTTGTGGAGCCAAAACGGACTCCGTATGAGTCAGATATCCATGTTTCGGTTAACACTGCACAAAACTGATTCCGTACGACAGTTACAGACTAGTTCTTGTGTAGTTGCACTCGATTTTTTCCATTCTACTTCACTAAGCATCTCCATATGAGACCCAATTACTTGTAGGGAAATGCAAGAGACCTCGGTTATGATGATGCACTAGGTCCATAGCTGGGACTTTGTGTATGTTATCGAAATGCGTTTGTCAAGTGCTCATTAAGAAAGTTTCTATACAAGTTTCTTAACGAACTCCTTAAGAAAAGTTCTCCAAAAGTTCCCTATGACAGAATCCTTTGAAGCATCTGGTCGTCACAAACGTTTTGACTACTTGTGGAGCCAAAACGGACTCCGTATGAGTCAGATATCCATGTTTCAGTTAACACTGCGCAAAACTGATTCCGAACGACAGTTACAGACTAGTTCTTGTGCAGTTGCACTCGATTTTATCATTCTACTTCACTAAATATCTCCACATGAGATCCAATTAGTTGTAGGGAAATGCAAGAGACCTCGGTTATGATGATGCACTAGGTTCATAGCTGGGACATTGTGTATGCTCTCAAAATTCGTTTGTCGAGTGCTCATTAAGAAAGTTTCTATACATGTTTCTGAACGAACTCCTTAAGAAAAGTTCTCCAAAAGTTCCCTTTGAAAGAATCCTCTGAAGCATCTGTTCGTCACAAATGTTTTGAGTACTTGTGGAGCCAAAACGGACTCCGTATGAGTCAGATATCCATGTTTCAGTTAACACTGCCCAAAAACAGATTCCGAACGACAGTTACAGACTAGTTATTGTGTAGTTGCACTCCATTTTTTCCATTCTACTTCACAAAAGATCTCCATATGAGATCCAATTACTTGTAGGGAAATGCAAGAGACCTCAGTTATGATGATGCACTAGGTCCATAGCTGGGACTTTGTGTATGTTCTCGAAATGCGTTTGTCGAGTGCTCATTAAGAAAGTTTGTATACAAGTTTCTGAACGAACTCCTGAAGAAAATTCTCCAAAAGTTCCCTATGCAAGAATCCTTTGAAGCATCTTGTCGTCACAAACGTTTTGACTACTTGTGGAGCCAAAATGGACTCCGTATGAGTCAGATATCCATGTTTCGGTTAACACTGCACAAAACTGATTCCGAACGACAGTTACAGACTAGTTCTTGCGTAGTTGCACTCGATCTTTTCCATTGTACTGCACTAAACATATCCATATGAGATCCAATTACTTGTAGGGAAATGCAAGAGACCTCGGTTATGATGATGCACTAGGTCCATAGCTGGGACTTTGTGTATGTTGTCGAAATGCGTTTGTCGAGTGCTCATTAAAAAGTTTCTATACAAGTTTCTGAACGAACTCCTTAAGAAAAGTTCTCCAAAAGTTCCCTATGAAAGAATCCTTTGAAGCATCTGGTCGTCACAAACGTTTTGACTACTTGTGGAGCCAAAACGGACTCCGTATGAGTCAGATATCCATGTTTCAGTTAACACTGCCCAAAAACAGATTCCGAACGACAGTTACAGACTAGTTATTGTGTAGTTGCACTCCATTTTTTCCATTCTACTTCACAAAAGATCTCCATATGAGATCCAATTACTTGTAGGGAAATGCAAGAGACCTCGGTTATGATGATGCACTAGGTCCATAGCTGGGACTTTGTGTATGTTCTCGAAATGCGTTTGTCGAGTGCTCATTAAGAAAGTTTCTATACAAGTTTCTGAACGAACTCCTGAAGAAAATTCTCCAAAAGTTCCCTATGCAAGAATCCTTTGAAGCATCTTGTCGTCACAAACGTTTTGACTACTTGTGGAGCCAAAATGGACTCCGTATGAGTCAGATATCCATGTTTCGGTTAACACTGCACAAAACTGATTCCGTACGACAGTTACAGACTAGTTCTTGTGTAGTTGCACTCGATTTTTTCCATTCTACTTCACTAAGCATCTCCATATGAGACCCAATTACTTGTAGGGAAATGCAAGAGACCTCGGTTATGATGATGCACTAGGTCCATAGCTGGGACTTTGTGTATGTTATCGAAATGCGTTTGTCAAGTGCTCATTAAGAAAGTTTCTATACAAGTTTCTGAACGAACTCCTTAAGAAAAGTTCTCCAAAAGTTCCCTATGAAAGAATCCTTTGAAGCATCTGGTCGTCACAAACGTTTTGACTACTTGTGGAGCCAAAACGGACTCCGTATGAGTCAGATATCCATGTTTCAGTTAACACTGCGCAAAACTGATTCCGAACGACAGTTACAGACTAGTTCTTGTGCAGTTGCACTCGATTTTTTCATTCTACTTCACTATATATCTCCACATGAGATCCAATTACTTGTAGGCAAATGCAAGAGACCTCGGTTATGACGATGCACTAGGTTCATAGCTGGGACATTGTGTATGCTCTCAAAATTCGTTTGTCGAGTGCTCATTAAGAAAGTTTCTATACATGTTTCTGAACGAACTCCTTAAGAAAAGTTCTCCCAAAGTTCCCTTTGAAAGAATCCTCTGAACCATCTGGTCGTCACAAATATTTTGAGTACTTATGGAGCCAAAACGGACTCCGTATGAGTCAGATATCCATGTTTCAGTTAACACTGCGCAAAACTGATTCCGAACGACAGTTAGAGACTAGTTATTGTGTAGTTGCACTCGATTTTTTCCATTCTACTTCACAAAACATCTCCATATGAGATCCAATTACTTGTAGGGAAAATGCAAGATACCTCGGTTATGATGATGCACTAGGTCCATAGCTGGGACTTTGTGTATGTTCTCGAAATGCGTTTGTCGGGTGCTCATTAAGAAAGTTTCTATACAAGTTTCTTAACGAACTCCTGAAGAAAAGTTCTCCAAAAGTTCCCTATGCAAGAATCTTTTGGAGCATCTGGTCGTCACAAACATTTTGACTACTTGTGGAGCCAAAACGGACTCCGTATGAGATAGATATCCATGTTTCAGTTAACACTGCAGAAAACTATTTCCGGACGACAGTTACAGACTAGTTCTTGTGTAGTTGCACTCGATTTTTTCCATTCTACTTCACTAAACATCTCCATATGAGATCCAATTACTTGTAGGAAAATGCAAGAGACCTTGGTTATGATGATGCACTAGGTCCATAGCTGGGACTTTGTGTATGTTCTCGAAATGCGTTTGTCGAGTGCTCATTAAGAAAGTTTCTATACAAGTTTCTGAACGAACTCCTTAAGAAAAGCTCTCCAAAAGTTCCCTATGAAAGAATCCGTTGAAGCATCTGGTCGTAACAAATGTTTTCACTACTTGTGGACCAAAAACAGACCCCGTGTGAGTCAGATATCCATGTTTCAGTTAACACTTCGCAAAACTGATTCCGAACGATAGTTACAGACTAGTTCTTGCGTAGTTGCTCTTGATTTTTTCCATTCGACTTCACTAAACATCTCCATATGAGATCCAAATACTTGTAGGGAAATGCAAGAGACCTTGGTTATGAGAATGCACTAGTTCCATAGCTGGAACTTTGTGTATGTTCTCGAAATGCGTTTGTTGAGTGCTCATTAAGAAAGTTTCTATACAAGTTTCTGAACGAACTCCTTCAGAAAAGTTCTCCAAAAGTTCCCTATGAAAGAATTCTTGGAAGCATCTGGTCGTCACAAAGGTTTTGACTACATGTGGAGCCAAAACGGACTCCGTATGAGTCAGATATCCATGTTTCAGTTAACACTGCGCAAAACTGATTCCGAACGACAGTTACAGACTAGTTCTTGCGTAGTTGCACTCGATTTTTTCCATTGTACTGCACTAAACATATCCATATGAGATCCAATTACTTGTAGGTAAATGCAAGAGACCTCGGTTATGATGATGCACTAGGTCCATAGCTGGGACTTTGTGTATGTTCTCGAAATGCGTTTTTTGAGTCCTTATTAAGAAAGTTTCTATACAAGTTTCTGGACGAACTCCTTAAGAAAAGTTCTCCAAAATTTCACTATGAAAGAATCCTTTGAAGCATCTGGTCGTCACAAACGATTTGACTACTTGTGGAGCTTAAACGGACTCCGTATGAGTCAGATATCCATGTTTCAGCTAACACTGCGCGAAACTGATTCCAAACGACAGTTACAAACTAGTTCTTGTGTAGTTGCACTAGATTTTTTCCATTCTACTTCACTAAATATCTCCATATGAGATCCAATTACTTCTAGGGAAATACAGGAGACCTCGGTTATGATGATGCACTAGGTTCATAGCTGGGACTTTGTGTATGCTCTCGAAATTTGTTTGTCGAGTGCTCATTAAGAAAGTTTCTATACATGTTTCTGAACGAACTCCTTAAGATAAGTTCTCCAAAAGTTCCCTATGAAAGAATTCTTGGAAGCATCTGGTCGTCACAAAGGTTTTGACTACATGTGGAGCCAAAACGGACTCCGTGTGAGTCAGATATCCATGTTTCAGTTAACACCGCGCAAAACTTATTGCGAACGACAGTTACAAACTAGTTCTTGCGTAGCTGCACTCAATTTTTTCCATTGTACTGCACTAAACATATCCATATGAGATCCAATTACTTGTAGGGAAATGCAAGAGACCTCGGTTATGATGATGCACTAGGTCCATAGCTGGGACTTTGTGTATGTTCTCGAAATGCGTTTGTCGAGTGCTCATTCAGAAAGTTTCTATACAAGTTTCTGAACGAACTCCTTAAGAAAAGTTCTCCAAAAGTTCCCTATGACAGAATCCTTTGAAGCATCTGGTCGTAATAAACGTTTTGACTACTTGTGGGGCCAAAACGGACTCCGTATGAGTCAGATATCCATGTTTTAGTTAACACTGCGCAAAACTGATTCCGAACAACAGTTACAGACTAGTTCTTGCGTAGTTGCACTCGATTTTTTCCATTCTACTTCACTAAACATCTCCATATGAGATCCAATTACTTGTAGGGAAATGCAAGAGACCTCGGTTATGAGGATGCACTAGGTCCATAGCTGGGACTTTGTGTATGTTCTCGAAATGCGTTTGTCGAGTGCTCATTAAGAAAGTTTCTATACAAGTTTCTGAACGAACTCCTGAAGAAAAGTTCTCCAACAGTTCCCTATGAAAGAATCCTGTGAAGAATCTAGTTGTCACAAACGTTTTGACTACTTATGGAGCCAAAATGGACTCCGTATGAGTCAGATATCCATGTTTCTGTTAACACTGCGCAAAACTGATTCCGAACGACAGTTACAGACTAGTTCTTGCGTAGTTGCACTCGATTTTTTCCATTCTACTTCACTAAGCATCTCCATATGAGATCCAATTACTTGTAGGGAAATGCAAGAGACCTCGGTTATGATGATGCACTAGGTCCATAGCTGGGACTTTGTGTATGTTCTTGAAATGCGTTTGTCAAGTGCTCATTAAAAAGTTTCTATACAAGTTTCTGAATGAACTCCTTAAGAAAAGTTCTCCAAAAGTTCCCTATGAAAGAATCCTTTGAATCATTTGGTCCTCACAAACGTTTTGACTACTTGTGGAGCCAAAACGGACTCCGTATGAGTCAGATATCCATGTTTCAGTTAACACTGCGCAAAACTGATTCCGAACGACAGTTACAGACTAGTTCTTGTGTAGTTGCACTCGATTTTTTCCATTCTACTTCACTAAATATCTCCATATGAGATCCAATTACTTGTAGGGAAATGCAAGAGACCTCGGTTATGATGATGCACTAGGTTCCTAGCTGGGACTTTGTGTATTCTCTCGAAATTCGTTTGTCGAGTGCTCATTAAGAAAGTTTCTATACATGTTTCTGAACGAACTCCTTAAGAAAAAAGTTCTCCAAAAGTTCACTATGAAAGAATCCTCTGAAGCATCTGGTCGTTACAAATGTTTGGAGTACTTGTGGAGCCAAAACGGACTCCGTATGAGTCAGATATCCATGTTTCAGTTAACACTGCGCAAAACAGATTCCGAACGACAGTTACAGACTTGTTATTGTGTAGTTGCACTCCATTTTTTCCATTCTACTTCACAAAAGATCTCCATATGAGATCCAATTACTTGTAGGGAAATGCAAGAGACCTCAGTTATGATGATGCACTTGGTCCATAGCTGGGACTTTGTGTATGTTTTCGAAATGCGTTTGTCGAGTGCTCATCAAGAAAGTTTCTATACAAGTTTCTGAACGAACTCCTGAAGAAAAGTTCTCCAAAAGTTCCCTATGCAAAAATCCTTTGAAGCATCTGGTCATCACAAACGTTTTGACTACTTGTGGAGCCAAAACGGACTCCGTATGAGTCAGATATCCATGTTTCGGTTAACACTGCACAAAACTGATTCCGAACAACAGTTACAGACTAGTTCTTGTGTAGTTACACTCGATTTTTTCCATTCTAGTTCACTAAGCATCTCCATATGAGATCCAATTACTTGTAGGGAAATGCAAGAGACCTCAGTTATGATGATGCACTAGGTCCATAGCTGGGACTTTGTGTATGTTCTCGAAATGCGTATGTCAAGTGCTCATTAAGAAAGTTTCTATACAAGTTTCTGAACGAACTCCTTAAGAAAATTTCTCCAACAGTTCCCTATGAAAGAATCCTTTGAAGCATCTGGTCGTCACAAACGTTTTGACTACTTGTGGAGCCAAAACGGACTCCGTATGAGTCAGATATCCATGTTTCAGTTAACACTGCTTAAAACTGATTCCGAGCGACAGTTACAGACTAGTTCTTGTGTAGTTGCACTCGATTTTTTACATTCTACTTCACTAAATATCTCCACATGAGATCCAATTACTTGTAGGGAAATGCAAGAGACCTCGGTTATGATGATGCACTAGGTTCATAGCTGGGACATTGTGTATGCTCTCGAAATTCGTTCGTCGAGTGCTCATTAAGAAAGTTTCTATACATGTTTCTGAACGAACTCCTTAAGAAAAGTTCTCCAAAAGTTCCCTATGAAAGAATTCTTGGAAGCATCTGGTCGTCACAAAGGTTTTGACTACATGTGGAGCCAAAACGGACTCCGTATGAGTCAGATATCCATGTTTCAGTTAACACTGCGCAAAACTGATTCCGAACGACAGTTACAGACTAGTTCTTGCGTAGTTGCACTCGATTTTTTCCATTGTACTGCACTAAACATATCCATATGAGATCCAATTACTTGTAGGTAAATGCAAGAGACCTCGGTTATGATGATGCACTAGGTCCATAGCTGGGACTTTGTGTATGTTCTCGAAATGCGTTTGTTGAGTCCTTATTAAGAAAGTTTCTATACAAGTTTCTGAACGAACTCCTTAAGAAAAGTTCTCCAAAATTTCCCTATGAAAGAATCCTTTGAAGCATCTGGTCATCACAAACGATTTGACTACTTGTGGAGCCAAAACGGACTCCGTATGAGTCAGATATCCATGTTTCAGTTAACACTGCGCGAAACTAATTCCAAACGACAGTTACAGACTAGTTCTTGTGTAGTTGCACTCGATTTTTTCCATTCTACTTCACTAAATATCTCCATATGAGATCCAATTACTTCTAGGGAAATGCAGGAGACCTCGGTTATGATGATGCACTAGGTTCATAGCTGGGACATTGTGTATGCTCTCGAAAATTGTTTGTCGAGTGCTCATTAAGAAAGTTTCTATACATGTTTCTGAACGAACTCCTTAGGAAAAGTTCTCCAAAAGTTCCCTATGAAAGAATTCTTGGAAGCATCTAGTCGTCAAAAAGGTTTTGACTACATGTGGAGCCAAAACGGACTCCGTATGAGTCAGATATCCATGTTTTAGTTAACACTGCGCAAAACTGATTGCGAACGACAGTTACAAACTAGTTCTTGCGTAGCTGGACTCAATTTTTTCCATTGTACTGCACTAAACATATCCATATGAGATCCAATTACTTGTAGGGAAATGCAAGAGACCTGGGTTATGATGATGCACTAGGTCCATAGCTGGGACTTTGTGTATGTTCTCGAAATGCGTTTGTCGAGTGCTCATTAAGAAAGTTTCTATACAAGTTTCTGAACGAACTCCTTAAGAAAAGTTCTCCAAAAGTTCCCTATGACTGAATCCTTTGTAGCATCTGGTTGTAACAAACGTTTTGACTACTTGTGGGGCCAAAACGGACTCCGTATGAGTCAGATATCCATGTTTTAGTTAACACTGCGCAAAACTGATTCCGAACAACAGTTACAGACTAGTTTTTGCATAGTTGCACTCGATATTTTCCATTCTACTTCACTAAACATCTCCATACGAGATCCAATTACTTGTAGGGAAATGCAAGAGACCTTGGTTACGAGGATGCACTAGGTCCATAGCTGGGACTTTGTGTATGTTCTCGAAATGCGTTTGTCGAGTGCTCATTAAGAAAGTTTCTATACAAGTTTCTGAACGAACTCCTTAAGAAAAGTTCTCCAAAAGTTCCCTATGAAAGAATCTTGTGAAGCATCTAGTCGTCACAAACGATTTGACTACTTGTGGAGCCAAAACGGACTCCGTATGAGTCAGATATCCATGTTTGAGTTAACATTGCGCAAAACTGATTCCGAACGACAGTTACAGACTAGTTCTTGCGTAGTTGCACTCGATTTTTTCCATTCTACTTCACTAAGCATCTCCATATGAGATCCAATTACTTGTAGGGAAATTCAAGAGACCTCGGTTATGATGATGCACTAGGTCCATAGCTGGGACTTTGTGTATGTTCTCGAAATGCGTTTGTCGAGTGCTCATTAAGAAAGTTTCTATACAAGTTTCTGAACGAACTCCTTAAGAAAAGTTCTCCAAAAGTTCCCTATGAAATAATCCTGTGAAGCATCTAGTCATCACAAACATTTTGACTACTTGTGGAGCCAAAACGGACTCCGTATGAGTCAGATATCCATGTTTCAGTTAACACTGCGCAAAACTGATTCCGAACGACAGTTACAGACTAGTTCTTGCGTAGTTGCACTCGATTTTTTCCATTCTACTTCACTAAGCATCTCCATATGAGATCCAATTACTTGTAGGGAAATGCAAGAGACCTCGGTTATGATGATGCACTAGGTCCATAGCTGGGACTTTGTGTATGTTCTCGAAATGCGTTTGTTGAGTGCTCATTAAAAAGTTTCTATACAAGTTTCTGAACGAACTCCTTAAGAAAAGTTCTCCAAAATTACCCTATGAAATAATCCTTTGAAGCATTTGGTCCTCACAAACGTTTTGATTACTTGTGGAGCCAAAACGGACTCCGTATGAGTCAGATATCCATGTTTCAGTTAACACTGCGCAAAACTGATTCCGAACGACAGTTACAGACTAGTTCTTGTGTAGTTGCACTCGATTTTTTCCATTCTACTTCACTAAATATCTCCATATGAGATCCAATTACTTGTAGGGAAATGCAAGATATCTCGGTTATGATGATGCACTAGGTTCATAGCTGGGACTTTGTGTATGCTCTCGAAATTCGTTTGTCGAGTGCTCATTAAGAAAGTTTCCATACATGTTTCTGAACGAACTCTTTAAGAAAATTTCTCAAAAAGTTCCCAATGAAAGAATCCTCTGAAGCATCTGGTCGTCACAAATGTTTTGAGTACTTGTGGAGCCAAAACGGACTCCGTATGAGTCAGATATCCATGTTTCAGTTAACACTGCGCAAAACAGATTCCGAACGACAGTTACAGACTAGTTATTGTGTAGTTGCACTCCATTTTTTCCATTCTACTTCACAAAAGATCTCCATATGAGATCCAATTACTTGTAGGGAAATGCAAGAGACCTCGGTTATGATGATGCACTAGGTCCATAGCTGGGACTTTGTGTCTGTTCTCGAAATGCGTTTGTCGAGTGCTCATTAAGAAAGTTTCTATACAAGTTTCTGAGCGAACTCCTGAAGAAAAGTTCTCCAAAAGTTCCCTATGCAAGAATCCTTTGAAGCATCTGGTCGTCACAAATGTTTTGACTACTTGTGGAGCCAAAACGGACTCCGTATGAGTCAGATATCCATGTTTCGGTTAACACTGCACAAAACTGATTCCGAACGACAGTTACAGACTAGTTCTTGTGTAGTTGCACTCGATTTTTTCCATTCTACTTCACTAAGCATCTCCATATGAGATCCAATTACTTGTAGGGAAACGAAAGAGACCTCGGTTAGGATGATGCACTAGGTTCATAGCTGGAACATTGTGTATGCTCTCGAAATTCGTTTGTCGAGTGCTCATTAAGAAAGTTTCTATACAAGTTTCTGAACGAACTCCTGAAGAAATGTTCTCCAAAAGTTCCCTATGCAAGAATCCTTTGAATCATCTGGTCTTCACAAACGTTTTGACTACTTGCGGAGCCAAAACGGACTCCGTATGAGTCAGATATCCATGTTTCGGTTAACACTGCACAAAACTGATTCTGAACGACAGTTACAGACTAGTTCTTGTGTAGTTGCACTCAATTTTTTCCATTCTACTTCACTAAGCATCTCCATATGAGATCCAATTACTTGTTGGGTAATGCAAGAGACCTCGGTTATGATGATGCACTAGGTCCATAGCTGGTACTTTGTGTATGTTCTCGAAATGCGTTTGTCAAGTGCTCATTAAGAAAGTTTCTATACAAGTTTCTGAACGAACTCCTTAAGAAAAGTTCTCCAAAATTCCCTATAAAAGAATCCATTGAATCATCTGGGCGTCACATACGTTTTGACTACTTGTGGCGCCAAAACGGACTCCGTATGAGTCAGATATCCATGTTTCAGTTAACAGTGCGCAAAACTTATTCCGAACGACAGTTACAGACTAGTTCTTGTGTGGTTTTACTCGATTTTTTCCATTCTACTTCACTAAACATCTCCATATGAGATCTAATTACTTGTATGGAAATGCAAGAGACCTTGGTTATGATGATGCACTAGGTTCATAGCTGGGACATTGTGTATGCTCTCAAAATTCGTTTGTCGAGTGCTCATTAAGAAAGTTTCTATACAAGTTTCTGAACGAACTCCTGAAGAAAAGTTCTCCAAAAGTTCCCTATGCAAGAATCCTTTGAAGCATCTGGTCCTCGGAAATGTTTTGACTACTTGTGGAGCCAAAACGGACTCCGTATGAGTCAGATATCCATGTTTCGGTTAACACTGCACAAAACTGATTCCGAACGACAGTTACAGACTAGTTCTTGTGTAGTTGCACTCGATTTTTTCCATTCTACTTCACTAAGCATCTCCATATGAGATCCAATTACTTGTAGGGAAATGCAAGAGACCTCGGTTATGATGATGCAATTGGTCCATAGCTGGGACTTTGTGTATGTTCTCGAAATGCGTTTGTCAACTGCTCATGAAGAAAGTTTCTATACAAGTTTCTGAATGAACTCCGTAAGAAAAGTTCTCCAAAAGTTCCCTATGAAAGAATCCTTTGAAGCATCTGGTCATCACAAACGTTTTGACTAGTTGTGGAGCCAAAACGGACTCCGTATGAGTCAGATATCCATGTTTCAGTTAACACTACGCAAAACTGATTCCGAACGACAATTACAGACTAGTTCTTGTTTAGTTGCACTCGATTTTTTCCATTCTACTTCACTAAATATCTCCACATGAGATCCAATTACTTGTAGGGAAATGCAAGAGACCTCGGTTATGATGATGCACTAGGTTCATAGCTGGGACATTGTGTATGCTCTCGAAATTCGTTTGTCGAGTGCTCATTAAGAAAGTTTCTATACATGTTTCTGAACGAACTCCTTAAGAAAAGTTCTCCAAAAGTTCACTATGAAAGAATCCTCTGAAGCATGTGGTCGTCACAAATGTTTTGAGTACTTGTGGAACCAAAACGTACTCCGTATGAGTCAGATATCCATGTTTCAGTTAACACTGCGCAAAACTGATTCCGAACGACAGTTAGAGACTAGTTATTGTGTAGTTGCACTTGATTTTTTCTATTCTACTTCACAAAAGATCTCCATATGAGATCCAATTACTTGTAGGGAAATGCAAGATACCTCGGTTATGATGATGCACTAGGTTCATAGCTGGGACTTTGTGTATGTTCTCGAAATGCGTTTGTCGAGTTCTCATTAAGAAAGTTTCTATACAAGTTTCTTAACGAACTCCTGAAGAAAAGTTCTCCAAAAGTTCCCTATGCAAGAATCCTTTGAAGCATTTGGTCGTCGCTAACGTTTTGACTACTTGTGGAGCCAAAACGGACTCCGTATGAGTCAGATATCCATGTTTCAGTTAACACTGCACAAAACTGATTCCGGACGACAGTTACAGACTAGTTCTTGTGTAGTTGCACTCGATTTTTTCCATTCTACTTCACTAAACATCTCCACATGAGATCTAATTACTTGTAGGAAAATGCAAGAGACCTTGGTTATGATGATGCACTAGGTCCATAGCTGGGACTTTGTGTATGTTCTCGAAATGCGTTTGTCGAGTGCTCATTAAGAAAGTTTCTATACAAGTTTCTGAACGAACTCCTTAAGAAAAGTTCTCCAAAAGTTCCCTATGAAAGAATCCTGTGAAGCATCTAGTCATCACAAATGTTTTGACTACTTGTGGAACCAAAACGGACTCCGTATGAGTCAGATATCCATGTTTCAGTTAACACTGCGCAAAACTGATTCCGAACGACAGTTACAGACTGGTTCTTGCGTAGTTGCACTCGATTTTTTCCATTCTACTTCACTAAGCATCTCCATATGAGATCCAATTACTTGTAGGGAAATGCAAGAGACCTCGGTTATGATGATGCACTAGGTCCATAGCTGGGACTTTGTGTATGTTCTCGAAATGCATTTGTCAACTGCTCATGAAGAAAGTTTCTATACAAGTTTTTGAACGAACTCCTTAAGAAAAGTTCTCCAAAAGTTCCCTATGAAAGAATCCTTTGAAGCATCTGGTCGTCACAAACGTTTTGACTAGTTGTGGAGCCAAAACGGACTCCGTATGAGTCAGATATCCATGTTTTAGTTAACACTGCGCAAAACTGATTCCGAACGACAGTTACAGACTAGTTCTTGTGTAGTTGCACTCGATTTTTTCCATTCTACTTCACTAAATATCTCCACATGAGATCCAATTACTTGTAGGGAAATGCAAGAGAACTCGGTTATGATGATACACTAGGTTCATAGCTGGGACATTGTGTATGCTCTCGAAATTCGTTTGTCGAGTGCTCATTAAGAAAGTTTCTATACATGTTTCTGAACGAACTCCTTAAGAAAAGTTCTCCAAAAGTTCACTATGAAAGAATCCTCTAAAGCATCTGGTCGTCACAAATGTTTTGAGTACTTGTGGAGCCAAAACGGACTCCGTATGAGTCAGATATCCATGTTTCAGTTAACACTGCGCAAAACTGATTCCGAACGACAGTTAGAGACTAGTTATTGTGTAGTTGCACTCGATTTTTTCCATTCTACTTCACAAAAGATCTCCATATGAGATCCTATTACTTGTAGGGAAATGCAGGATACCTCGGTTATGATGATGCACTAGGTCCATCGCTGGGACTTTGTGTGTGTTCTCGAAATGCGTTTGTCGAGTGCTCATTAAGAAAGTTTCTATACAAGTTTCTTAACGAACTCCTGAAGAAAAGTTCTCCAAAAGTTCCCTATGCAAGAATCCTTTGAAGCATCTGGTCGGCACTAATGTTTTGACTACTTGTGGAGCCAAAACGGACTCCGTATGAGTCAGATATCCATGTTTCAGTTTACACTGCACAAAACTGATTCCGGACGACAGTTACAGACTAGTTCTTGTGTAGTTGCACTCGATTTTTTCCATTCTACTTCACTAAACATCTCCATATGAGATCCAATTACTTGTAGTGAAATGCAAGAGACCTTGGTTATGATGATGCACTTGGTCCATAGCTGGGACTTTGTGTATGTTCTCGAAATGCGTTTGTCCAGTGCTCATTAAGAAAGTTTCTATACAAGTTTCTGAACGAACTCCTTAAGAAAAGTTCTCCAAAAGTTCCCTATGAAAGAATCCGTTGAAGCCTCTGGTCGTAACAAATGTTTTCACTACTTGTGGACCCAAAACGGACCCCGTGTGAGTCAGATATCCATGTTTCAGTCAACACTGCGCAAAACTGATTCCGAACGACAGTTACAGACTAGTTCTTGCGTAGTTGCACTTGATTTTTTCCATTCTACTTCACTAAACATCTCCATATGAGATCCAATTACTTGTAGGGAAATGCAAGAGACCTCGGTTATGAGGATGCACAAGTTCCATAGCTGGGACTTTGTGTATGTTTTCGACATGCGTTTGTCGAGTGCTCATTAAGAAAGTTTCTATACAAGTTTCTGAACGAACTCCTTAAGAAAAGTTCCCCAAAAGTTCCCTATGAAAGAATCCTGTGAAGCATCTGGTCGTCACAAACGTTTTGACTACTTGTGGAGCCGAAACGGACTCCGTATGAGTCAGATATCCATGTTTCAGTTAACACTGCGCAATACAGATTCCGAACGACAGTTACAGACTAGTTCTTGTGTAGTTGCACTCGCATTTTTCCATTCTACTTCACTAAACATCTCCATATGAAATCCAATTACTTGTAAGAAAATGCAAAAGACCTTGGTTATGATGATGCACTAGGTCCATAGCTGGGACTTTGCGTATGTTCTCGAAATGCGTTTGTCGAGTGCTCATTAAGAAAGTTTCTATACAAGTTTCTGAACGAACTCCTTAAGAAAAGTTCTCCAAAAGTTCCCTATGAAAGAATCCTTTGAAGCATCTGGTCGTAACTAATGTTTTCACTACTTGTGGAGCGTAAACGGACCCCGTATCAGTCAGATATCCATGTTTCAGTTAACACTGTGCAAAACTGATTCCGAACGATAGTTACAGACTAGTTCATACGTAGTTGCACTTGATTTTTTCCATTCTACTTCACTAAACATCTCCATATGAGATCCAATTACTTGTACGGAAGTGCAAGACACCTCGGTTATGAGGAAGCACTAGGTCCATAGCTGGGACTTTGTGTATGTTCTCGAAATGCGTTTGTCGAGTGCTCATTAAGAAAGTTTCTATACAAGTTTCTGAACGAACTCCTTAAGAAAAGTTCTCCAAAAGTTCCCTATGAAATAATCCTGTGAAGCATCTAGTCATCACAAACGTTTTGACTACTTGTGGAGCCAAAACGGACTCCGTATGAGTCAGATATCCATGTTTCAGTTAACACTGCGCAAAACTGATTCCGAACGACAGTTACAGACTAGTTCTTGCGTAGTTGCACTCAATTTTTTCCATTCTACTTCACTAAGCATCTCCATATGAGATCCAAATACTTGTAGGGAAATGCAAGAGACCTCGGTTATGATGATGCACTAGGTCCATAGCTGGGACTTTGTGTGTGTTCTCGAAATGCGTTTGTCGAGTGCTCATTAAGAAAGTTTCTATACAAGTTTCTGAACGAACTTCTTGAGAAAAGTTCTCCAAAATTCCCTATGAAAGAATCCTTTGAAGCATCTGGTCGTCACAAATGTTTTGACTACTTGTGGAGCCAAAACGGACTCCGTATGAGTCAGATATCCATGTTTCAGTTAACACTGCGCAAAACTGATTCCGAACGACAGTTACAGACTAGTTCTTGTGTAGTTGCACTCGATTTTTTCCATTCTACTTCACTAAACATCTCCATATGAGATCCAATTACTTGTAGGGAAATGCAAGAGTCCTCGGTTATGATGATGCACTAGGTCCATAGCTGGGACTTTGTGTATGTTCTCGAAATGCGTTTGTCGAGTGCTCATTAAGAAAGTTTATATACAAGTTTCTGAAAGAACTCCTTAAGAAAAGTTCTCCAAAAGTTCTGTAACATCCCAAAATTCTAAATTTTGGAATGTTATAATAAACAGATAGATTGGATTGATTGTTTAATTGATTAACTGAAAGTGAGTGGAATTCGAAATCTTTTGAAAGTTAAATTAGAGGGAATAAAAGGACTTTCCCAAACTTTCATTTTGCTTTTATGGTTTCCATGAATTCAAATTCTTTTCATCACAAAACCCTCGAGAGAAGATGACATGACTTCTTCCTTTTATTTAAATAAAAAGGGGTGTTGAAAATATTTGAATATCATTTGAGAATATTTCCAATCCTGAAACTTTATGCAACTCAATGATTTTCACGAGCGAAGATAAAATGACTTCTTCAAAACATATGAAATATGAGTTGGGAGTTTCAAAGGATCAAATTCAAGTCCTTTTGGAAATTATTTTAATTTGAAGTTATTTGGGTTTTATTCAAATTATTTTTCTCCAAAAATAAAATATAAAGAAATTAGGGTAACATGATTCCCTACAACAGAAAATTGGAGAGAAATAAATTTGAAATCATTTTGGTATTTTTAAAATGATTTTTATTGGATTTTATTAAGGCAGTAGCACTATTTGATTTATTTGAACTTGTGTGGATTTTATTTGACTTCACACAAATGTTCACGTTGTAGGAAATCTTTTTTTGAAAATTTTGATATATTATATGCCTATATAATATTTTCTTTTTCTTTTGTTTTTATTATTTCTTTCTCTGTTAAAAAAAATAACTCCCGCCGAACTGGGCCGGCCCAGCTCCCCAGCCAGGCCCAGCGCAGCTCGTCCCCGAGCTCTCCCGCACCCGCACGGCATCGCCGCCGCCGTAGGCCGGCCGGACTCCCTCCGCCGCCTCTCCTCTGCCCCCTCCCGCACGCCACCGCGCCGCCCCTTCCCCCCCTTAAATAGCGCCGCCCCGGGCCCCCTCTCTCTCTCTGCCCCGCCGCCGCCGCTCCCGCATAGCCGCCGCCGCCGGCGAGATCCGCTGCCTCGCCCCGCGCTCCTCCGTCGCCCTCGGCCACTGCCGTCACCACCGTCGTCACCGCCGCGTCGCGCCGCGCCTCCCCGTGCCTCCGCCCGTCGCAGCCGAGCCCCGAAGCCACCTCGCCGCCCTTGCCGGAGCCCCGCGCCATCTCGCCGGAACCGCCGCCGCCGCCGGTTTATTTGCCCGAGCCGGTATAAAACCGTGAACCGCCCCGGTTTATTTTTTTTATTTGTTTTGGTTTTATTAAGAAAACCTAGTTCTGTTTTTTTAGGTTTTACTAAACTGCGAACGTTCTCTGTTTAGAACTAGTTAGCGAGCGTTCGCTATTTAAACTTTTCCTTATATTTTAATTTTTTTGCCAGGGACCCGTTTGTGATGATTTTAGTTACAGATTAGTCCCTGATTTTCAAACGATCACTACTTTTCACCCGTTTGTCCAAATCCAACGAAACCAACGCCCACGTCTTCGTTATGATTCCCTCTATCCAGTAAAACAACTTAAACATGTTTTTGAAAGTTTTAAAATTTGAATTCAAACAGATTTGTATTCAAACTTCTTTTGTTCATAACTTGAGTTCCGTAACTCCGTTTGAGTTGATTCTTTTTGCAAATCGAAGCTCTTGACCTAAACTTTCTGATAAGGCCAAATTCACATAATTTTGGTGCTGTTAGAAATTGTTTTATGTTGCAAGAGTTATTTGCTTGGTTTTGAAGTTTTCCGAATTGTTTTCTTCGATCTTTCTGATCTTGAGTGATTGCGTAAGTATGGTTGCTACTGCTTGCTTATGATAGATTGAACGGAGTGTGACGAGTAGATCTATCAAGAGTTTTGAGTGCGAATCATCTTCATCAACATTGCAGGCAAGTAACACTTTGATCATACCTTCCATACCCAGTTTTATTGCATTAGATCTATTCCTCAAACAATTGCATGATTAGGATCTAATTAAATTGTGGGAACTGGGAAGTAGTTGAGGTAGTACCTATTACCTGTTTTATTTATCAAATCCTTGGGAGTTACTTCTACGTTGCTATTATATTGCCATGCTATGCTCGTAGACGTTGATTGGGTTTGAGAGATATTCATGACAGATGTGAGATTATTAATAATGGTTTACCTAAGGTGGCAACTAAAACTCACATCTGGGTGGATTGAGGCACTTGGAGAACCCAGTGTTGTCTGTATGTATAAGGTCCGCCACCCAGGCTCAAAGGGATCGTAAGATTATTCATGCTAGAAACTTCCGTGTGCAGCCACAAGCTATTATGGGCTCTAGCATAGCTGAGTAGGTTACAGGATCTCTTGAAGAGGTGGACTAGCAGATGTAGGGGATTGTAGGTGTACCGGCCTATCTATCGGTTAAGGGGACCTCTTCGGAAAGACTGTGTCTCGGTCATCCGTTTCTCAAACATCATGTAGTGCGAGAAATCAAACGGAGGCGATCGAGTCTTGTGGGAAAAGTGCACAAACCTCTGCAGAGTGTACAAACTAATCATGATTAGCCGTGTCCCCGGTTATGGACATCTTGAGTATCTAGTTCTTGGATTATCCCGTTGATCTCATCATGTTACTTTAATTAATCCTGTTGGGTTAATGATGATACTTAATTGGGATTGAGATGCTGTCAACCATCTCAATGTTTCACAACCACCATGATAGTTAAATAAAATTTATTCCTTTGCAGTAGGGAAAAATTGGCTTTTCGCAAAAACATTATAACCATAAAGCTTTTCCACCAGCCATATATGCATGTAGTGATAGCCTTTGTTCATCATTTCTCTATGGTGTGAATTTGCCAGTACATTCAATGTACTGACCCGTTTTTGTGCTGCAACGTTTCATGTTGCAGGATATCTTACGACGAGTAAGTGATTCGTTAGGGTTACGATTTCTACACTTAACTTTGCCGTTGGTGTTGATGGGAATCCACAACCTTGTTACTTCCGCTATTTGGATTGAGGTAATGGTATTTACGTTACTTTATACATGTGATTTACCTCTGTTATAAATCCTCGAGTACTGTGTGTGTCAGCATACCGATCCAGGGATGACACTTAAGCACAGAGACTTGATCCATTCGGGTCGGGTCGCTACAAGATGGTATCAGAGCACATGTTGACTGTAGGACGTGACCCTAGAAACTGGCAAGCCCATAGGAAGGATTTTCTCAAAAACTTTCCTTTTCAAAAAGATCTTTTACCTCTCTTCTTTTCCGAGTCTTATTCAAATATTCCCTTTAGTGAGACCATACCTTTTCCCCTTTTGACCACTCGAAGATTTGACTGATGAGACCACTCCAAGAAGTACAAGATATCGGACAACTAAGACCATTCGGAATGAAGAGGATTTTACCGTGCATTATGATAATGGAAACTACAACGGTTGAAGACTCCGAAGACTGGGAGAATTTGAAGGCTCTGAAGAATTGCCAGATGTGTATGACCTAGGAAGGTTACCCTTATGGAACTTGGCAATCTATGGAAGCCGTCAATGCCCGAGACCAAGGTGTATCGGAGAAAGACTGAAACATGGAGAGTTAGAAACTCAAAGTTTTTGTTAAGAAAACCCAAAGACAGAGATATCAGTTATGGAATGAAAGCTCATGGCAGTAACATGGGCATAAACACGACTATCCATGATGTTATCGTCCGCTTATGCTATTGTCACCGTGCGGAGTTAAGCATGCAGCTCGTCATAAGGATTGGATGGTAGAAGGCTGCTGGAGCACCTATCAGCAAAGGATGCAGTTCTAACTATAGCTGGTGTATCACCAGGATCTGGAGCATTACATCAGGAAGTTTAAAGATGAATCTTCAGGAAGCAGTTTTTGACAAAGGAGTGTTTCGTGAAGAACTCAGAACCCAGAAGCTGAAAGTAGCCAAGCTAGAGGAGCAAAACCTTGAGACATCAAAGTTTCGTCAGGAACTGAAGGACAGTACGATCATGGTTCATGTCAAGGATGTTGAAACCCAGAAGTTTGGAACGCAACTCCAGAAATTTAAAGGACGTCACGAGAGACTTCGCGTCAACAGAGATGATTTGGCAAAAGAACTTGAGAAGGACAAGCATGATTGGAAGAAGCCATCGGAGACATGAACAAGACTTGAAGAGTTTGGCGACGTTGAAGACTTATTGACCTTTAGAAGACCAAACCCCTGTTATACCTACGTTAGATGCGACGTTTGTGAGCTGTCATTTGTTTGTTGTTTTTCCGACAGCCACAATAAAAATATGTCTTTTCAAAACTTTTGTTTGCATTGTGTGTATCCCTCTGGACCTCTCTTATCTCACCCCAAACCCATGGACCCAACAGAGGATGAATGGAGATGAGCTTGTATTTTCTGGACCAATGAGTCAATTGGAGACGGACCGATGGATTCAGAACATGGAGGATCACATGAAGAATAACCCTATAGTCGGAAGGGATATGACCCGGCATGCTCTTCAATGTTTTGAAAGAGGTGCTGCTACTTGGTGGAGGATGTACCAAACCATCAATGGATGGCAAGAAGTAACCACTTGGAAAGAATTTAAGTGGACTCTACAAAGATCTCGTCTTGTGTCCCAGAAATTGAAGCCTTATGGAAAGGATATGAAGAAACCTTGTGCATACAAGCCTTGTGGAGAAATAGGACACAACCATAAGGAACACAAGGATGAATGCCCTAATTGTGAAGGAAGTCACCCAGCTGAAGAATGCCCAACTCGGCAGATCACTTGTTTCTTGTGTGAAGGGACTACCCACTACCCTGCTCAGTGTCACATCTACCCCATGGTACAAAGGACTATCCAGCCAAAGAAAGAAGCAATAAAGAGCCCTCATGGAAAGTTTAGAAGAATCTGTGATGAAGGAAGAGGTGGAGGACACACCCAAAGAAGAACCAAATAAACCCTGCACCAAGTCATGCTATTCATGTGGAGAAGAAGGACACATCTCCCAAAATTGTCTGAATGGGGATTTAGTAGAATTCCCGACAGAGGAAGTAGAGTATGACCCACAGGAAATAGAAGCCCTGATTGGAACGGAAAAGTCCAGGAAGAGAAATAGATTGGATCCCAGGAACAACCCAATTTCTACAAAGAGAGACCTGAGTCATATCACATGTTTCAGGTGCAAAAATTCAGGACACTACTTCAGTGATTGCCCAAAAGGGAAGATGAAGACCCCAGGAGGCTATATAATCACAAGGAAACCTCGAGATATGTCAGAAGTAATATGTTTCCGTTGTGATGAAGCAGGGCACTTTGCCAGAGAATGCCCCAAGGAGACGAAGACTTGTGATAAATAGTTGAGTGCAACGAGAAACGTAGTAGTAGTGTGGACATTTCTTTTATTAGTGAAGAGTCGGATTGAGGCATGTAATGGAATGCAGGAGATTGTAATAATTTGAGAATCAATAAAGTTAGCATCATTGGTATTGATTTGGATTTTATGAGTTGTTACTCTATGAAGAAAGATTTTGACCATTTTCGAGGATATGAGAAATATGGTCTATGGAAGATTGTGCATTTTAAGGGTGGTAGTACCCTGTGAGGAAACTTGACCCTTGGAAAAGGTAATGATATTCCACGAAGTGGATTTCGAACAAAATAAGTATGAGTTTTATCTCGATATGTTGGATACCCCAAGAATATGAGGGTATGGAGTATTATTGGATGTAAAGGAGGTAGTCTATGAAATTGGAGACGGAGCATGTCTTCGTGTGTTCCCTCTGCGAGGAGTTAAACTATTTGGAGTTAAGGGAAAGTTAGCCCCGAGAATTGTAGGACCATACCGAGTTTTGGAACGTATGGGAGAAGTGGCCAACAAATTGGAGTCACCCGAAGGACTGTCATGAGTTCATGATGTGTTTCACCTTTCCCAGTTGAAGAAGTGCCATGCAGAGATGGCCAATATTCCCCTGTAAGGACGCTTGATCCTAGAAAGGATAATGATGTTCCACGAAGTGGAGTATGGACTTCATAAGTATAAGTGTTTTTTTATCTCGGTATGTGGGATATCCCACGAGGATGAAGAGTACTATTGGATATAAAGGAGGTATGATGTTGGAAATATGTACCAATGGAAATTCCATGATGAGTCTGAGTAATCATGTCCTAGTGGTGCCAATAGAAGGAAGGAAGACAATACAATTGGATGGATTTAAGGATACCAGGAAGTTGGATGTTGGATTAATGATCAGTTACTCGATGATAAGTTCAAGGAACTACAAGTGATGAGATGGGCCATAACCCACAGGCCCCAGGACCTGCCAAGAAGCAAGTACACTCTTGTTGAATGAAAACCCTGGAAGAAGTTACGATTTTTTTTGACAACGATCTTATAGGAGTTACGCAAAACCTGAGAGTTGTGAAGGAACGATAGATGTTTGTTTGGCTTGCAGAATCCATGGATTTATCCGAACTTGGTTCGTCGACAAGAGAAATTCTGCAATGCTTGCAAGGATGACCGAGTGTTAGAATGCGAGATTCGCTAAACCATATACAAGGTAATGATTTGGGTGCGGGATGGATTGATCACCATACCGACTTACTCTTATTGTTTGCTTTGCTATACGGGATGGTAAATCTGAGTGACTTGCCTATAATAGAGTGACGACGATCAAACCTTGCTTGAAGCTTAGAATGGTATAAGAATGTTTCCCTTGTACACGGCAGTTGATGCCAATCGTAGGTTATACGGTGAGGATCAACCCAGACCCATTTTCCTGCAGGAGAAACCGTAAATCGTTGACCACCATGAGATATCGATAGTTGTTTAGTATTGGCGCCAGACCCGACAGCTAAGAAGACCCAGTAATGGAATAACCTTACCAAGATGAACGGACAAAAGAATTGAGGAAAAGGTTATGCCGCTACCCAAAGAGCAAGAGAAGGAATTTTTCCGAGAATCTGAGAAGACTGACACTGTCAACAACAAAGATGGAGTATACGAGTTTTGATGGAACCGTAACCATGCTTCTAAGGGTGGTAGCACCCCAGACCCCTGAGATGATCGATGGATTTTGAGGAGACCCCCAAACCCTAACCTATTTCTTTCTAGCCTCTCCGAATCTCGAGGACGAGATTCATTTTAAGGGTGGTAGGTTTGTAACATCCCAAAATTCTAAATTTTGGGATGTTATAATAAACAGATAGGTTGGATTGATTGTTTGATTGATTGACTGAAAGTGAGTGGAATTCGAAATCTTTTGAAAGTTAAATGAGAGGGAATAAAAGGACTTTCCCAAACTTTCATTTTGCTTTTATGGTTTCCATGAATTCAAATTCTTTTCATCACAAAACCCTCGAGAGAAGATGACATGACTTCTTCCTTTTATTTAAATAAAAAGGGGTGTTGAAAATATTTGAATTTCATTTGAGAATATTTCCAATCCTGAAACTTTATGCAACTCAATGATTTTCACGAGCGAAGATAAAATGACTTCTTCAAAACATATGAAATATGAGTTGGGAGTTTCAAAGGATCAAATTCAAGTCCTTTTGGAAATTATTTTAATTTGAAGTTATTTGGGTTTTATTCAAATTATTTTTCTCCAAAAATAAAATATAAAGAAATTAGGGTAACATGATTCCCTACAACAGAAAATTGGAGAGAAATAAATTTGAAATCATTTTGGTATTTTTAAAATGATTTTTATTGGATTTTATTAAGGCAGTAGCACTGTTTGATTTATTTGAATTTGTGTGGATTTTATTTGACTTCACACAAATGTTCACGTTGTAGGAAATCTTTTTTTGAAAATTTTGATATATTATATGCCTATATAATATTTTCTTTTTCTTTTGTTTTTATTATTTCTTTCTCTGTTAAAAAAAATAACTCCCGCCGAACTGGGCCGGCCCAGCTCCCCAGCCAGGCCCAGCGCAGCTCGTCCCCGAGCTCTCCCGCACCCGCATGGCATCGCCGCCGCCGTAGGCCGGCCGGACTCCCTCCGCCGCCTCTCCTCTGCCCCCTCCCGCACGCCACCGCGCCGCCCCTTCCCCCCCTTAAATAGCGCCGCCCCGGGCCCCCTCTCTCTCTCTCTGCCCCGCCGCCGCCGCTCCCGCATAGCCGCCGCCG
>NC_057811.1:114053978-114059051 GCF_018294505.1 Triticum aestivum
TCACCACCGCCGTCACCGCCGCATCGCGCCGCGCCTCCCCGTGCCTCCGCCCGTCGCAGCCGAGCCCCGAAGCCACCTCGCCGCCCTCGCCGGAGCCCCGCGCCATCTCGCCGGAACCGCCGCCGCCGCCGGTTTATTTGCCCGAGCCGGTATAAAACCGTGAACCGCCCCGGTTTATTTATTTTTTTATTTGTTTTGGTTTTATTAAGAAAACCTAGTTCTGTTTTTTTAGGTTTTACTAAACTCCGAACGTTCTCTGTTTAGAACTAGTTAGCGAGCGTTCGCTATTTAAACTTTTCCTTATATTTTAATTTTTCTGCCAGGGACCCGTTTGTGATGATTTTAGTTACAGATTAGTCCCTGATTTTCAAACGATCACTACTTTTCACCCGTTTGTCCAAATCCAACGAAACCAACGCCCACGTCTTCGTTATGATTCCCTCTATCCAGTAAAACAACTTAAACATGTTTTTGAAAGTTTTAAAATTTGAATTCAAACAGATTTGTATTCAAACTTCTTTTGTTCATAACTTGAGTTCCGTAACTCCGTTTGAGTTGATTCTTTTTGAAAATCGAAGCTCTTGACCTAAACTTTCTGATAAGGCCAAATTCACATAATTTTGGTGCTGTTAGAAATTGTTTTATGTTGCAAGAGTTATTTTCTTGGTTTTGAAGTTTTCCGAATTGTTTTCTTCGATCTTTCTGATCTTGAGTGATTGCTTAAGTATGGTTGCTACTGCTTGCTTACGATAGATTGACCGGAGTGTGACGAGTAGATCTATCAAGAGTTTTGAGTGCGAATCATCTTCATCAACATTGCAGGCAAGCAACACTTTGATCATACCTTCCATACCCAGTTTTATTGCATTAGATCTATTCCTCAAACAATTGCATGATTAGGATCTAATTAAATTGTGGGAACTGGGAAGTAGTTGAGGTAGTACCTATTACCTGTTTTATTTATCAAACCCTTGGGAGTTACTTCTACGTTGCTATTATATTGCCATGCTATGCTCGTAGACGTTGATTGGGTTTGAGAGATATTCATGACAGATGTGAGATTATTAATAATGGTTTACCTAAGGTGGCAACTAAAACTCACATCTGGGTGGATTGAGGCACCTGGAGAACCCAGTGTTGTCTGTATGTATAAGGTCCGCCACCCAGGCTCAAAGGGATCGTAAGATTATTCATGCTAGAAACTTCCGTGTGCAGCCACAAGCTATTATGGGCTCTAGCATAGCTGAGTAGGTTACAGGATCTCTTGAAGAGGTGGACTAGCAGATGTAGGGGATTGTAGGTGTACCGGCCTATCTATCGGTTAAGGGGACCTCTTCGGAAAGACTGTGTCTCGGTCATCCGTTTCTCAAACATCATGTAGTGCGAGAAATCAAACGGAGGCGATCGAGTCTTGTGGGAAAAGTGCACAAACCTCTGCAGAGTGTACAAACTAATCATGATTAGCCGTGTCCCCGGTTATGGACATCTTGAGTATCTAGTTCTTGGATTATCCCGTTGATCTCATCATGTTACTTTAATTAATCTTGTTGGGTTAATGATGATACTTAATTGGGATTGAGATGCTGTCAACCATCTCAATGTTTCACAACCACCATGATAGTTAAATAAAATTTATTCCTTTGCAGTAGGGAAAAATTGGCTTTTCGCAAAAACATTATAACCATAAAGCTTTTCCACCAGCCATATATGCATGTAGTGATAGCCTTTGTTCATCATTTCTCTATGGTGTGAATTTGCCAGTACATTCAATGTACTGACCCGTTTTTGGGCTGCAACGTTTCATGTTGCAGGATATCTTACGACGAGTAAGTGATTCATTAGGGTTACGATTTCTACACTCAACTTTGCCGTTGGTATTGATGGGAATCCACAACCTTGTTACTTCCGCTATTAGGATTGAGGTAATGGTATTTACGTTACTTTATACATGTGATTTACCTCTGTTATAAATCCTCGAGTACTGTGTGTGTCAGCATACCGATCCAGGGATGACACTTAAGCACAGAGACTTGATCCATTCGGGTCGGGTCGCTACAAGTTCCCTATGAAATAATCCTTGGAAGCATCTGGTCATCACAAACATTTTGACTACATGTGGAGCCAAAACGGACTCCGTATGAGTCAGATATCTATGTTTCAGTTAACACTTCGCAAAACTGATTCCGAACGACAATTACAGACTAGTTCTTGCGTAGTTGCACTCAATTTTTTCCATTGTACTTCACTAAACATATCCATATGAGATCCAATTACTTGTAGGTAAATGCAAGAGACCTCTGTTATGATGATGCACTAGGTCCATAGCTGGGACTTTGTGTATGTTCTCGAAATGCGTTTGTTGAGTCCTCATTAAGAAAGTTTCTATACAAGTTTTGAACGAACTCCTTAAGAAAAGTTCTCCAAAAGTTCCCTATGAAAGAATCCTTTGAAGTATCTAGTCGTCACAACGTTTTGACTACTTGTGGAGCCAAAACGGACTCCGTATGAGTCAGATATCCATGTTTCAGTTAACACTGCGCAAAACTGATTCCGAACGACAGTTACAGACTAGTTCTTGTGTAGTTGCACTCGATTTTCTCCATTCTACTTCACTAAATATCTCCATATGAGATCCAATTACTTGTAGGGAAATGCAAGAGACCTCGGTTATGATGATGCACTAGGTTCATAGCTGGGACTTTGTGTATGCTCTCGAAATTCGTTTGTCGAGTGCTCATTAAGAAAGTTTCTATACATGTTTCTGAACGAACTCCTTAATAAAAGTTCTCCAAAAGTTCCCTATGAAAGAATCCTTTGAAGCATCTGGTCGTCACAAACATTTTGAGTACTTGTGGAGCCAAAACGGACTCCGTATGAGTCACATATCCATGTTTAAGTTAACACTGCGCAAAACTGATTCCGAACGACAGTTACAGACTAGTTCTTGTGTAGTTGCACTCGATTTTTCCATTCTACTTCACAAAATATCTCCATATGAGATCCAATTACTTGTAGGGAAACGCAAGAGACCTCGGTTATGATGATGCACTAGGTCCATAGCTGGGACTTTGTGTATGTTCTCGAAATGCGTTTGTCGAGTGCTCATTAAGAAAGTTTCTATACAATTTTCTTAATGAACTCCTTAAGAAAAGTTCTCCAAAAGTTCCCTATGCAAGAATCCTTTGAATCATCTGGTCGTCACAAACGTTTTGACTACTTGTGGAGCCAAAACGGACTCCGTATGAGTCAGATATCCATGTTTCAGTTAACACTGCACAAAACTGATTCCGGACGACAGTTGAAGACTAGTTCTTGTGTAGTTGCACTCGATTTTTTCCATTCTACTTCACTAAACATCTCCATATGAGATCCAATTACTTGTAGGGAAATGCAAGAGACCTCGGTTATGATGATGCACTAGGTCCATAGCTGGGACTTTGTGTATGTTCTCGAAATGCGTTTGTCGAGTGCTCATTAAGAAAGTTTCTATACAAGTTTCTGAATGAACTCCTTAAGAAAAGTTCTCCAAAAGTTCCGTATGAAAGAATCCTTGGAAGCATCTGGTCATCCCAAACGTTTTGACTACTTGTGGAGCTAAAACGGACTCCGTATCAGTCAGATATCCATGTTTCAGTTAACACTGCGCAAAACTGATTCCGAACGACAGTTACAGACTAGTTCTTGCGTAGTTGCACTCGATTTCACTAAACATATCCATATGAGATCCAATTACTTGTAGGTAAATGCAAGAGACCTCGGTTATGATGATGCACTAGGTCCATAGCTGGGACTTTGTGTATGTTCTCGAAATGCGTTTGTTGAGTCCTCATTAAGAAAGTTTCTATACAAGTTTCTGAACGAACTCCTTAAGAAAAGTTCTCCAAAAGTTCCCTATGAAAGAATCCTTTGAAGCATCTGGTCGTAACAAACGGTTTGCCTACTTGTGGAGCCAAAACGGACTCCGTATGAGTCAGATATCCATGTTTCAGTTAACACTGCGCAAAACTGATTCCGAACGACAGTTACAGACTAGTTTTTGTGTAGTTGCACTCGATTTTTTCCATTCTACTTCACTAAATATCTCTATATGAGATCCAATTACTTGTAGGGAAATGCAAGAGACCTCAGTTATGATGATGCGCTAGGTTCATAGCTGTGACTTTGTGTATGCTCTCGAAATTCGTTTGTCGAGTGCTCATTAAGAAAGTTTCTATACATGTTTCTGAACGAACTCCTTAAGAAAAGTTCTCCAAAAGTTCCCTATGAAAGAATCCACTGTAGCATCTGGTCGTCACAAACGTTTTGACTACTTGTGGAGCCAAAACGGACTCCGTATGAGTCAGATATCCATGTTTCAGTTAACACTGCGCAAAACTGATTCCGAACGACAGTTACAGACTAGTTCTTGTGTAGTTGCACTTGATTTTTTCCATTCTACTTCACAAAAGATCTCCATATGAGATCCTGTAACATCCCAAATTTTCAATTTGGTATGTTATACATAGATCATCATTGCATATCATGTTTTATTGCATTTTGACAAATCCTCGATAAATCCTAAGCAACTCAAGGACCCTCGGAGAGAGTTGTGGATTTTCTCGAATTTTCAAATTTGATTTTCATCAAATATTAAGACGAGGATTTTGGTTTTAATTATTTTCTCTCCGGAAAAATATTTCATCGTATAAATAAACGAGAGGAGACAATATGACTTCTCCAAAACAATTGAAATACTGGAGGAAAAATGTTAAAATCATTTATTGGAATTTATTCCGATTTTATTTGCTATTTTTATTGCATTAAAAATATTGCATGTTTTCAAATTATTTATTTGGTGTTAAAAAATGTTCACCCTATTCTAGATTTTCTAACTAGACGGGGAAAATTTATTTTATATTTTTCTGACTTTTATTTATTTTTCTATGAATTATTTTCCGCGGAATGTTTAAAAAAAAACTACGCGCGCGCTGGGCCGGGCCCAGGCCGCCGGCCCGACCCCGCGCCCTCTCCTCCTCGCGCACGGCACGGCCGCCGCCGCCGCTCGGAGTCCGAGCTCCGCACGACCCCGCCGGC
>NC_057811.1:114059942-114070510 GCF_018294505.1 Triticum aestivum
CAAAAAAAAACCCTAGATCGGTTTTTTTTTCGGTTTTATTATTTTGCGAGCGTTTACCGAACCGTTCGTTTTAACGAACGCGTTCGTCGGTTTTTCTCTGTTAACGAACGTCCGTTCTCTAACCGTTTGTCCGTTTTTCTTTTTCGTCGGATTTTTCTGCGATTATCTCAGATTCGATTTCTGATTGAATCTTCGTTTCTGTTTAACTTCTCGCTCGTTTATCGGAATCAGGCGATTCAAGCGCACTGGCAAGGAGTCGGAGCGGCCATGGTACGCAGGGGGGTGACCATCAAAGCCTCCCCTGCCGCCGCTTCGGCCTCAGCCTCCGCCTGGGCCTTGGCTGCGACCTCTGCGAGCGCCTTCGCCGCCTCCTCCTCCCGAGCCGCCTGGGCGGCGGCTGCCCTCCGTGCCTCCGCCTCCCGTGCTTCCTGCTCCTCCCGCGCCTCCCGCGCGTTCCTTTCCGTCGCCTCCAGGAGGGCGGTGCGGGGATCCACGCGGCGGGTGGTGCTCCCAGAGCCCCCTGGCGACTCGATGACGGAGCCGGCGGCCGCTCGCTCAAGTGATAGCGGAGCCCTGACCATTGAAAAAGAAGACGAAGATTCAAGAACCACCAAAGGAAAGAAAGAAGGACAGTACATAGAAAGAGAGAACTTACGCCGACACAGTCTGCGGCTGCTTCACCACTTTGCGGAAGCGAGCCGCCTTCGCGGCCGCTTCTTCCCGCCTGGTGGCCGCCGCCCCACCCCTGGGCTTCTTCGTCCGGCTACCAAACATGCCCTGGGTGGCGCGACTTTTTGGCCTCTACCCCGAGCAGGCTGCGCGTCGGAAGAGCCCGCGCCGCGTCCGGAGGCCGGCTGGCGGGGCGGGACGACTTTGGCTTCGTCCTCGTCCGGCCAGTCGTCCAAGGTCGCGGTGAACCCGGAGCCGCCTGCTTCGCCGCCGGCTGGGCCGCCGGCCGGCTCGGCGGCATCCTCCATATGGACCGCCCCCAGGTCGGGGTCATCCTGGTCGTGTTCGGTCCGGTCGGGGACGAAGCGGCGCTCCACGTCTGCCCCGCCGGCCGGCCGCAGCAGAGGACTCTATCAAAAGAGCAAGCCGACTGGGTTAGAGTCGGCCCAGAGGAACTCGGCGACAAAGCTGAGAGAAAGAGAAAGAAAAAGAGACAAGGGAAGCGTACCATAGGCGGAGGATTGGCGCGGCTGTACGGCTCCTTGCCGAATTGCCAGTCTTCGGAAAGCTGGCAATTGGCGAGGTAGTTCACCATGTCGGCGGCGTCAGGCTGCGGCATCTCCTTGGTGCACATCCGGCTCGGATCGAGCTGGCCGCTCATCTGACAGATCAGATGAGGCCGGCTCTGGAGCGGAAGGACCCGGCGCGTGACGAACACGGCCAGGAGGTCGGGCCCCGTCAGGCCCTCCGACTGGACCATCACCCGCAGGCGGGCGATGGCGGCGTTCCCTCCCTGCGACAGCGTCACGGCCCGGAAGGACCACTGGGGCAGCCTGCCCGCCGGTGGGCCGGCCACGTAGGCCGGCAGGTTGAGGTAGTCGCCCCGGGGAGCGATGCTCCGCACGTAGAAGTATGACTTCTGCCACTTCTTCACCGATTGGATCAGCGTGATGACGGGGAAGGGGTTGTCGGCGCCTGATCTCCGCGACGCGATGAAGGCGCCGGTTTGAGCCGGCACGCCCCGCACGCGCGTGCCCAGCTTCGACTGGAAGAACTCCCCCCAGAGCTCGAGGGTGGGGAGGACGCCAAGGTAGCCCTCGCACAGGGTGACGAAGGCCGACAGCAGCACCACCGCGTTGGGGGTGAGGTGGTGCGGCTGGAGCTGATAGAATTCCAGCCAGGAGCGGAAGAAGGCGCTCACTGGCAGGCCGAAGCCGCGCAGGAAGTGCGAGCGGAAGACCACCCGCTCGCCATCCCGCGGCGCCGGCCTGACTTCCTTCTCCGGCGCGAGGCGGACCTCCACTTTGTCCACGCTGGGCAGACGCCGGGTGTCGCGGAGGAAGTCGATGTGGTCGTTATGGACGATGGAGCCATCCCAATCCCCGCCAAGCTGCTCTACGTGGGGAGGCATAGCAGAAGCTAGCACGGCGGCGGAGGAGCGTGCGGAGGAAGAGCGCGGCGGCGAGGCGCTGTCGCGAGAACGAGCGAGGCAAGAAGACGGTGGAAGTAGGAGGAGCGTGCGAGGGCCTGCCGCCCTCCACCTCCCCCTACTTATAGCCTCACACGGCCGAAGAGGCCGGACGTGGGGGGAGACGTGGGATTAACTGCGCCCACTCCCCCCACGTCTCGCGTTTATTACGCATAAGTGCGAGCCGAAACTGCCGCACGGAACGTGCGGGCGGTTTCGGGATACACAGGATCCGCGCCTGGGCCGGGGCGCGGACGTGGCGGGCCCCCTCCCTGCGGCGACGTCCCGTCACGCGCGTGGGCTGGCAGGCTTTCCGGCCACGTGGCACGCCAACGGCCCGAGGCCGGCCCGCGGCCCGGTGCACGACCCTGCGGGTTTTCCGTCCCCCGACTCCAGAAGAATTCGCCTAAGGCGGCGCGCCAGACCAAGGCCGGCTCCCAGCTGCCGGCTCGTCATGATAGGAAGCTGATCGAGCTTCTCGAACCCCACTCCACCTCGAAGCCCAATCAGCTTCGGGGACTACTGTCGGGGTAAATAGCCATGGGTAGCCTAACCGGCTACCCCTGGCTCTTCAAGAAATTTATCAGGCCTTTGGGCCTTCAAGCACTCCAAGCATTTGGGCCACCTTCCGTGGCCGGCTACCACTAAAGCCGACCCCCAGAAGGCGACCTAGCCTCACCGACTCCTCCCTAGGACGACCACGGGGTGGCCGACTCCAAGAAGCCGGCCAAGAAGGACGCCGACTCCTAGGAGCCGGCCGAGACCACAACCACTCCACATAACGGCGACCTGACGGGGTATGGCCACAGTGCGGCCCACGACCCCCGAAGCCCGAGGCGGGCATGGCTACATGAGGCCGTACGGGAGGGATGTCTCCCGTGCGGCTCGGCACTGTAGCCACGCTAGCTCCGACGTCATCCACGACCCACTCCTGCACGGCCCAGGGACTGCGGGCCCCTTCGGCCAGAGAGAGGCGTGAAGGCGGCCCGGCTCTTCCTGGTCGGCTAAGAGCATAGCCGGCCTCCAGAAGCCGGCCACTCCCTTCCTCGAAGCAGGAGCCCCATCAAGGAGACAAGACGAGGTGAGGCTACAGCGATAGCCCCCGAGGCGGCCCACTGTAGCCACGCTCACCTCGACAAAGCCCTCATCATCAGAGGCGCGGCTACAGTAAGCAGCCGCCGACAAAACCCTAGGCGGTGGGACCGGCCTGTCGACCAAGTAGCCGGCAGCCAGCGGGACCCACCAGCCGGCGGGACCCACCAGCCGACGGAGAAGCCGGCGAGCGTAGACACTGACGGCTGGGACCAGATCCCAGTCGGATTACCATTGTACCCCCGGGGGGTAGGCCTATATAAACCCCCCGGAGCACCCATGCAAAGGGTTCGCACCTCAGCAGAGTTCGCTTCTAAGCATAGCACACACACTCACCATAGATAGAGAGAAGCAAGAGCTAGCCTTGTTCTTCTTCTCCCTTGAACCCGACAGCTCTAGGAGCGATTGTAGCTACCCTTTATCGATCTAGTGATCATGCGGAGACCCCGTAGAGCAGGACTAGGGGTGTTATCTCCTCAGAGAGCCCCGAACCTGGGTAAGATTCGCCGGCGTGCATGTCTTCGCCTCATCCCGTTTCCAGGCACCGGCGACGTTTTATTGGCTCCCACAATGATAAGCCATCCCTTGGCATATGTCGCACCAACCACCCGACAAGAGTGTACAAACTAATCATGGTTAGCCGTGTCCCCGGTTATGGACAACTTGAGTATCTAGTACTTGGATTATCATGTGAATCTCATCACTATGTTACACCTAATTAATTTTGTTGGGTTATTGATGACATTTAATTGGGATTGAGATGCTGTCAACCATCTCAATGTTTCACAACCACCATGATAGTTAAATAAAATTTATTCCTTTGACGTAGGATAAAATTGGCTTTTCGCAAAAATTGTAACCATAGAGCTTTCCACCAGCCATATATGCATGTAGTATAGCCTTACTATTGTTCATTAATCTCTATGTGTTACATTGCCAGCATATTCTATGTGCTGACCCGTTTTCGGGCTGCAACGTTTCATGTTGCAGACTTTTCAGACGACGAGTAAGGTGCCTTAGGTCGTGGTCTTATACTCAGTGATGCCGCTGGAGTTGATGGACTCACTTATCTTCCAAGTCTTCCGCTGTTATCGTTGTTAGATGGCCTTAAGCCATGTTTATCATACTTAATCTCTTCGGAGATATTCGATGTAATAAGTGTGTGATTGCTACTCTGTTATAAATCCTCCATTTGTACTGTGCGTGTCAGCATTACTGATCCAGGGATGACACTGGTGCACAGCAGCACAGACCATTTGAGGTCTGGTCGCTACAAAGTTGGTATCAGAGCATACGCTGACTGTAGGACACGACCACTAAGCTTAAGCCCTAGAAAGCTTCTCTCTTCTCATTTCTGACCCCTCTCCACTTTCTACTCTTTTAGGAACGGCGGATGCAAGGAGCAAGTTCATGCAACCAGATGAAGACACGCCGTTTGGTCGACACTTGAAGGAAGTCACCAAGTACTTGAACATAGGAATACCAAGCATCACCGGAACCTACAACGCCACATTACCCGAAGAGGAGAGCTGGAAGATTCAAGTTATCATTCCAGGAAGGACGTTTGTACCAGTTACTGAACCCATAAGATTGGTTTTCGAAGCACCAACTTGGAGTTTAGGGAAGAGCATGGCCGCACACATTGCCATGGGACGCATTGGAGAAGTCTACCACCAGGAGCTTAAGGATACAATTTACCAAATTTGTGGACGCCGAGACGTGCAATGGGAGATGATCAGAACCAAGAAGGATGGATCAATTGCAGCTTTCATCCAGGAGCAGAACCAACACATTCGTCGCCAGGAGAACCAGATGTGCACGGACAAGGAAGAACTGAAGAAGGCATTAACCAAGATCAAGGAGCTCCAAGAAGAACTCAAGGCTACACGCGAGGATTATTTGGAGGAGATCAACGCACTAGTAGGGAAGAATGACGACCTGGAGAAGAAGATTGGAATATTCATGGGAAATCCAGTGCCAAAAGCAGAAGTCGACGAATGCACTTGTCCGGATAACTACATCATCATCGACGACACTGACTCGGAACCAAGTGAAGATGACTGGGTTGACGAAGCTGGAGCAGACATCATGGAGTCTTCAACGGATCAGAATTTCTAGTAGACCACCATATCAGTAGTAGTTTTCCCCCATTTAATAGTATAGTTCAAGCACTTTGTAACACTAGTTAGATCGATTGTTTTGCCTTGTTTGAATTGATTGAGTGTTATTGATTGTATTTGTCTCATGAGCATATGGGTAGTGTTTTCTCTCTAGACCTCATTCTATTCTTAACTCTCATCTTTTCTAAACCTATCAGATGCCTCTGAGACGCGATACCGGATTTGTTTTCCCACCGGAGATCACCCAGTTGATTCAGCAACAGAATGCCCTGATGCAAGTGTTAGTACAGAACCAAGGCAACAACAACAACAACAACAAACCGCCACCACCACCTGTTGATCACTTAGCCCGTTTCTTGAGGCTAAACCCGCCGGTGTTTTCCAGTAGCACCAAGCCGATTGTTGTAGATGATTGGCTCCGCAAAGTTGGAAGGGAGTTGACCACTGCAGGATGCACAGATGCGGAAAGAGTGCGTTTTGCCGCACATCAGCTTGATGGACCCGCAGCATCATGGTGGGAGAATTATACAGCCACGCACCCTATTGACACTGTCACATGGGACCAGTTTCAGCAAGCTTTCCGTACAGCCCATGTTTCAGCAGGAGCTATGGCTATGAAGAAGCGTGAGTTTCGCAACCTACGCCAAGGAGGACGCACCGTAGGCCAGTATGTGGAGGAATTCAGTAAGTTAGCACGTTATGCACCAGATGACGTTGCTACAGATGCAGCCAAGCAGGAGAAATTTTTGGAAGGGCTGAATGATGAACTGAGTATGCAGTTGATGGTAGCAACCTTCAACAACTACCAGGAGCTGGTAGATAGAGCTCTCATGATTGAAGGGAAGCAACAACAGATTGAAAACCGTAAGAGGAAGTATGGACAAGGGAAGTATAACTCAGGAGCTCAGCAGAAGCCCCGATTTACCCCGAAGCCAGGAGGACAGTTTCAGCATACCCATGGAGGAGGTAGTTCGCACAACCATAATGGCACCAAAAATGGTAATGGGAATGGAGGAGGCAACGGACAGAACCGCACCAACCCATCTACCCCAGCCAAGAGGGACCTGAGCCAAGTCACTTGTTTCAAGTGCCAGAAGAATGGACATTATGCCAATGAATGTCCTGAAGCCCAAAATGGAAATGGCAATGGAAGCTCTGGGAAGAAGCCGAACCCGTTCAACAAAGGACACGTGAACCACGTGAGCGTGGAGGAGGTTGAAGCTCAGCCTGATGCAGTAATAGGTAAGTTCTTGGTTAAGTCATTTACTGCAACCGTTCTTTTCGATACTGGTGCATCGCATTCATACATATCAAGGGGATTTGTGAATAAGTTTAAGATGTCCACCAAAGTTCTCAGAAACCCTATGTTAGTAACCTCGCCAGGAGCAGAGTATATGGCAACCCAAGGATGTTTTCAGATACCATTGGCCATTGGTAGGCATGTTTTCCCATCAGACCTCGTAGTTTTGGAGTCGCAAGGTTTGGATGTGATTTTGGGGATGGATTGGCTATCGTTGTATGGAGGAAACATCGACTGTGCCAGCAAGACGATTTTGCTTACCACCCCGGAAGGGAAAAGGATCAAGTATGTATCCCGACATATGCCGAGGAGGACTCAAGTAAATTCCTTATCAGGAGTTGTACAGGAGGAAGTACCAGTGGTGAAGGATTATCCGGATGTATTTCCAGAAGAGTTGCCAGGCATGCCACCAGATAGAGACATTGAGTTCTTGATTGAACTTTTGCCAGACACAGGGCCAATATCTAAGAGACCGTACAGGATGCTCGCAAAGGATTTGGAGGAAATTAAGAAGCAGATCAAGGAGTTACTGGATAAAGGCTATATTCGCCCAAGTTCGTCACCTTGGGGATCACCAGTACTTCTAGTGGAGAAGAAAGATGGATCGCTGAGGATGGTTGTTGATTACCGAGGATTGAATGAAGTGACCATCAAAAACAAGTACCCACTGCCGATGATCAATGATTTGTTTGACCGCCTACAAGGAGCTAAAGTATTTTCCAAGATCGATCTACGATCAGGATACCATCAGTTAAAGATTCGAGAGCAGGATATACCAAAGACGGCTTTTACCACCAGATATGGATTGTATGAGTATACCGTTATGTCATTTGGTCTGACTAACGCACCTGCCTATTTCATAAACCTGATGAACAAAGTGTTTATGGAATTTTTGGATAAGTTCGTCGTGGTGTTCATTGATGATATTTTAATCTTCTCCAAGGATGAGGAAGAGCATGAGGAGCATTTGCGATTTGTACTTGAGAAGCTCAGAGAACATCAGTTATATGCCAAGTTCAGCAAGTGTGAATTTTGGCTGAAGGAAGTTGGATTCCTTGGACATGTTATTTCTGGAGAAGGAATAGCAGTAGACCCTGCCAAGGTTGACACAGTGACAAGTTGGGAATCACCCACGACAGTTGGAGAAATCCGGAGTTTTCTTGGACTTGCAGGATACTACCGGAGATTCATCGAGAATTTCTCGAAGATTGCTAAGCCCATGACTGAGCTATTGAAGAAGGACACCAAATTCAATTGGACTGAGGAATGTGAAGCTAGTTTCCAGGAGTTGAAGAAACGATTGGTTACCTCACCAGTGTTGATTCTGCCAGATCAACGCAAGGATTATGAAGTTTATTGCGACGCTTCTCGTCGAGGACTTGGAGCAGTGCTTATGCAGGAAGGAAGAGTTGTGTCATATGCTTCACGACAACTTAAACCCCATGAAAAGAATTATGCTACACATGATTTGGAATTAGTAGCCGTGGTGCATGCATTGAAGACATGGAGACATTTTCTCATCGGAAACCATTGTGAGGTGTACACGGATCACAAGAGTTTGAAGTATATTTTCACGCAGAAGGAGTTAAATCTCAGACAGAGGAGATGGTTGGAGCTTATTAAAGATTATGATATGAGATTGCATTATCACCCAGGAAAGGTTAACGTAGTAGCAGACGCGTTAAGCCGCACTGTCAACACTCTCATGACAGGAGAGTTACCTCAGGAATTAGCCGAGGACCTTCGCGAGTTATGTTTGGAGATAGTCCCAAGAGGCTATTTAGCGACATTGGAGATTCAGTCTACCTTGATGGAAAGGATCAGAGAAGCTCAAAGGACAGACAAGGAGACTGAAGAGATAAAGGAGAAGATGAGCAAAGGAAAAGCCAAGGGATTTCGTGAGGATGAGCACGATACCTTGTGGTTTGAGGACCGCGTATATGTACCAAATGATCCGGAGATCAGGAGGTTGATTTTGCAAGAAGCCCATGATTCACCGTACTCGATTCACCCAGGAAATACGAAGATGTATTTGGATTTGAAGAATATTTTCTGGTGGACCGGAGTGAAGAAGGATATTGCGGAATACGTAGCAGTTTGTGATGTATGTCAGAGAGTGAAGGCAGAGCATCAGAAGCCAACAGGATTGCTACAACCATTGCCGATACCCGAATGGAAGTGGGATAAAATAGGCATGGATTTTATCACCGGATTACCCAGGACTCGTTCAGGCTATGACTCAATATGGGTTGTAGTCGACGGTTTAACGAAAGTGGCTCATTTCATTCCAGTGAAGACCACTTACACCAGTGCTAAGTTGGCAAAGATATACATGACCAGGATCGTATGTTTGCATGGAGTTCCGAGGACCATTGTATCAGACAGAGGAACCCAATTTACCTCGAAGTTTTGGAAGCAGTTACATGAAACATTGGGAACCAGGCTGGAATTTAGTACCGCTTTCCACCCACAGACAGATGGACAGACCGAGAGAGTCAACCAGATTTTGGAGGACATGTTGAGAGCATGTGCACTAGATTATGGATCCAGTTGGGACGACAATTTGCCATATGCGGAGTTTTCTTATAACAACAGTTATCAGACCAGTTTGAAGATGGCCCCTTTCGAAGCCTTGTACGGAAGGAGGTGTAGAACACCGTTGTTATGGGACGAAGTTGGAGACCGTCATTTGTTTGGACCAGATTTGATTAAGGAGTCTGAACAGAAAGTAAGGTTGATTTGCGATAGGCTCAAGGTAGCCCAGTCCAGACAGAAGAGTTATGCTGATTCTAAACGAAAGGAGACAGTTTACGAAGTCAGAGACCGAGTTTATCTTCGAGTATCACCACTTCGAGGAGTGAAGCGCTTTGGAGTTAAGGGAAAGTTAGCGCCCCGTTTTATCGGACCATACAGAGTTGTGGAACGTATGGGAGAAGTTGCTTACAGGCTGGAATTGCCCGAAGGATTGTCAGGAGTTCATGATGTATTTCACGTTTCCCAGTTGAAGAAGTGCCACGCAGAGATGGCTGAGATACCACTGAGAGATACTGTGCCACTGGAAGCGATTCAGCTGGAAAGTGATTTGACCTATGAGGAGAAACCAGTTAAGATTCTTGAGTATGCCAGCCGAGTTACCCGCAGCAAGGTTATCAAGTTTTGCAAAGTTTAGTGGAGTCACCACACGGAAGATGAAGCCACCTGGGAGCGAGAGGAAGATCTACGGAAAGACCATTCCCACCTGTTTTCTAGCCAACCCGAATCTCGAGGGCGAGATTCATCTTAAGGGGGGTAGGTTTGTAACATCCCAAATTTTCAATTTGGTATGTTATACATAGATCATCATTGCATATCATGTTTTATTGCATTTTGACAAATCCTCGATAAATCCTAAGCAACTCAAGGACCCTCGGAGAGAGTTGGGGATTTTCTCGAATTTTCAAATTTGATTTTCATCAAATATTAAGACGAGGATTTTGGTTTTAATTATTTTCTCTCCGGAAAAATATTTCATCTTATAAATAAACGAGAGGAGAAAATATGACTTCTCCAAAACAATTGAAATACTGGAGGAAAAATGTTAAAATCATTTATTGGAATTTATTTGGATTTTATTTGCAATTTTTATTGCATTAAAAATATTGCATGTTTTCAAAATATTTATTTGGTGTTAAAAAAATGTTCACCCTATTCTAGATTTTCTAACTAGACGGGGAAAATTTATTTTATATTTTTCTGACTTTTATTTATTTTTCTATGAATTATTTTCTGCGGAACATTTTAAAAAAAAAACTACGCGCGCGCCCGCGCTGGGCCGAGCCCAGGCCGCCGGCCCGACCCCGCGCCCTCTCCTCCTCGCGCACGGCACGGCCGCCGCCGCCGCTTGGAGTCCGAGCTCCGCACGACCCCGCCGGCACCCCCT
>NC_057811.1:114071007-114076220 GCF_018294505.1 Triticum aestivum
TGCCCGTTCGTCGTTGCCGGTTTTTGTTAAAAAAACCCTTCGTTTAAAAAAAACCCTAGATCGATTTTTTTTCGGTTTTATTATTTTGCGAGCGTTTACCGAACCGTTCGTTTTAACGAACGCGTTCGTCGGTTTTTCTCTGTTAACGAACGTCCGTTCTCTAACCGTTTGTCCGTTTTTCTTTTTCGTCGGATTTTTCTGCGATTATCTCAGATTCGATTTCTGATCGAATCTTCGTTTCTGTTTAACTTCTCGCTCGTTTATCGAAATCAGGTGATTCAAGCGCCTAGAGTTTCATCTTGAAATTCTCTTTCCGTTTAACCTACTCAAACAAGTTTTTGCTACAGTAAAATTTGACCTAGATCCAGATTAGTAAACGAAGCTACTTTCTTTCGCCGTTTGACTTTCGTTGCTTCGTTCGAGTTGATTCTTTTTGCAAACCGGAGTTCTTAAGTTGAACTTTCTGGTTGATCTTTTATTCGAGTTTTACCTGTGCATGAGATGAGTACTGATTGTAAGCTTGTTTGTTTGCGATAGAGTACCCGGAGTGTGCCGCTTGTTACTTCGAATCGATAGGTTTTGCGGATCATCAGCAAGGCAAGTAACACTTTGATCATACTTTTCATTACCCAGTTTTATTGCATTAGATCAATCCTCAAACATTGCATGGTTAGGACCTAATTAAATTGTGGGTATTGGGAAGTAGTTGAGGTAGAACCTATTGCCTGTTTTATTATCAAACCCTTGGGAGTTACCTCTACGTTGCTATTATTATTGCCATGCTATGCTCGTAGACGTGGATTGGGTTTGAGTGAAATTCATGACAGATGTGAGATTGTTAATAATGGTTTACTTAAGGTGGCAACTAAAACTCACATCTGGGTGGATTGAGGTACCTGGGTATTCCAGGATTGCTTGTTTTTCTTTTGGACCGCCACCCAGGTTCAAAGGGATCATAAGATTATTCATGCTAGAAACTTCCGTGTGCAGCCGCAAGCTATTATGGGCTCTAGCATAGTTGATTAAGTTGTGTGAACTCTTACAGTGGTAGACTAGCAGATGTAGGGGAAAGTAGGTGTAACTGTCTACCCATACGTAAGGTGCAAACATTTCTGAAAGACTGTGTCTTGGTCATCCGTTACTCAAACACCATGTAGTGCGAGTAATCCAACGGAGGAGATCAAGTCTTGTGGGGAAAAGTGCACAAACCTCTGCAGAGTGTACAAACTAATCATGGTTAGCCGTGTCCCCGGTTATGGACAACTTGAGTATCTAGTACTTGGATTATCATGTGAATCTCATCACTATGTTACATCTAATTAATTTTGTTGGGTTATTGATGACATTTAATTGGGATTGAGATGCTGTCAACCATCTCAATGTTTCACAACCACCATGATAGTTAAATAAAATTTATTCCTAAGACGTAGGATAAAATTGGATTTTCGCAAAAATTGTAACCATAGAGCTTTCCACCAGCCATATATGCATGTAGTATAGCCTTACTATTGTTCATTATTCTCTATGTGTTACATTGCCAGCATATTCTATGTGCTGACCCGTTTTCGGGCTGCAACGTTTCATGTTGCAGACTTTTCAGACGACGAGTAAGATGCCTTGTCGCTACAGATCCAATTACTTGTAGGGAAATGCAAGAGACCTCGGTTATGATGATGCACTAGGTCCATAGCTGGGACTTTGTGTATATTCTCGAAATGCGTTTGTCGAGTGCTCATTAAGAAAGTTTCTATTCAAGTTTCTGAACGAACTCCTTAAAAAAAGTTCTCCAAAAGTTCCCTATGCAAGAATCCTTTGAAGCATCTGGTCGTCACAAATGTTTTAACTACTTGTGGAGCCAAAACGGACTCCGTATGAGTCAGATATCCATGTTTCAGTTAACACTGCGCAAAACTGATTCCGAACAACAGTAACAGACTAGTTCTTGTGTAGCTGCACTCGATTTTTTCCATTCTACTTCACTAAACATCTCCATATGAGATCCAATTACTTGTATGGAAATGCAAGAGACCTCGGTTATGAGGAAGCACTAGTTCCATAGCTGGGACTTTGTGTATGTTCTCGAAATGCGTTTGTCGAGTGCTCATTAAGAAAGTTTATATATAAGTTTCTGAACGAACTCCTTAAGAAAAGTTCTCCAAAATTTCCCTATAAAAGAATCCATTGAATCATCTGGGCGTCACATATGTTTTGACTACTTGTGGAGCCAAAACAAACTCCGTATGAGTCAGATATCCATGTTTCAGTTAACAGTGCGCAAAACCTATTCCGAACGACAATTACAGACTAGTTCTTGTGTAGTTGCACTCGATTTTTTCCATTCTACTTCAATAAACATCTCCATATGAGATCCAATTACTTGTAGGGAAATTCAAGAGACCTTGGTTATGAGGATGCACTAGGTCCATAGCTGGGACTTTGTGTATGTTCTCGAAATGCGTTTGTCGAGTGCTCATTAAGAAAGTTTCTATACATGTTACTGAACGAACTCCTTAAGAAAAGTTCTCTAAAATTTCCCTATGAAAGAATCTTGTGAAGCATCTAGTCGTCACAAACGTTTTGACTACTTGTGGAGCCAAAACGGACCCCGTATGAGTCAGATATCCATGTTTAGTTAACACTGTGCAAAACTGATTCCGAACGACAGTTACAGACTAGTTCTTGTGTAGTTGCACTCGATTTTTTCCATTCTACTTCACTAAACATATCCATATAAGATCCAATTACTTGTAGGGAAATGCAAGAGACCTCGGTTATGAGGATGCACTAGTTCCATAGCTGGGACTTTGTGTATGTTCTCGAGATGCGTTTGTCGAGTGCTCATTAAGAAAGTTTCTTATAAGTTTCTGAACGAACACCTTAAGTAAAGTTCTCCAAAAGTTCCCTATGAAAGAACACTTTGAAGCATCTGGTCGTCACAAACGTTTTGCCTACTTGTGGAGCCAAAACGGACTCCGTATAAGTCAGATATCCATGTTTCAGTTAACACTGCGCAAAACTGATTCCGAACGACAGTTACAGACTAGTTCTTGTGTAGTTGCACTCGATTTTTTCCATTCTACTTCACTAAACATCTCCATATGAGATCCAATTACTTGTATGGAAATGCAAGAGACCTTGGTTATGAGGATGCACTAGGTCCATAGCTGGGACTTTGTGTATGTTCTCCAAACGCGTTTGTCCAGTGCTCATTAAGAAAGTTTCTATACAAGTTTTTGAACGAACTCCTTAAGAAAAGTTCTCCAAAATTTCCCTATGAAAGAATCCTTTGAATAATCTGGTCGTCACAAACATTTTGACTACTTATGGAGCCAAAACGGACTCCGTATGAGTCAGATATCCATGTTTCAGTTAACACTGCGCAAAACTGATTCCGAACGACAGTTACAGACTAGTTCTTGTGTAGTTGCACTCGATTTTTTCCATTCTACTTCACTAAACATCTCCATATGAGATCCAATTACTTGTATGGAAATGCAAGAGACCTCGGTTATGTGGATGCACTAGGTCCATAGCTGGGACTTTGTGTATGTTCTCGAAATGCGTTTGTCGAGTGCTCATTAAGAAAGTTTCTATACAAGTTTCTGAACGAACTCCCTAAGAAAAGTTCTCCAAAAGTTCCCTATGAAAGAATTCTTTGAAGCATCTGGTCGTCACAAACTTTTGCCTACTTGTGGAGCCAAAACCGACTCCGTATGAGTCAGATATCCTTGTTTCAGTTAATACTGCGCAAAACTGATTCCGAACGACAGTTAGCGACTAGTTCTTTTGTAGTTGCACTCGATTTTTTCCATTCTACTTCACTAAAAATCTCCATATAAGATCCAATTACTCGTGGGGAAATGCAAGAGACCTCGGTTATGATGATGCACCAGGTCCATAGCTGGGACTTTGGGTATGTTCTCGAAATGCGTTTGTCGAGTGCTCATTAAGAAAGTTTCTATACAAGTTTCTGAACGAACTCCTTGAGAAAAGTTCTCCAAAATTTCCCTATGAAAGAACCGTTTGAAGTATCTGGTCATCACAAACGTTTTGACTACTTGTGGAGACAAAACGGACTCCGTATGTGTCAGATATCCATGTTTCAGTTAACACTGCGCAAAACTGATTCCGAACGAGAGTTACAGACTAGTTCCTGTGTAGTTGCACTCGATTTTTTCCATTCTACTTCACTAAACATCTCCATATGAAATCCAATTACTTGTACGGAAATTCAAGAGACCTCGGTTATGAGGATGCACTAGGTCCATAGCTGGGACTTTGTGTATGTTGTCAAAACGCGTTTGTCGAGTGCTCATTAAGAAAGTTTCTATACAAATTTCTGAACGAACTCCTTAAGAAAAGTTCTCCAAATGTTCCCTATGAAAGAATCCTTCGAAGCACCTGTTCGTCACAAACGTTTTGACTATTGTGGAGCCAAAACGGACTCCGTATCAGTCAGATATCCATGTTTCAGTTAACACTGCGCAAAACTGATTCCGAACGACAGTTACAGACTAGTTCTTGTGTAGTTGCACTCGATTTTTTCCATTCTACTTCACTAAACATCTCCATATGAGATCCAATTACTTGTATGGAAATGCAAGAGACCTCGGTTATGACGATGCACTAGGTCCATAGCTGGGACTTTGTGTATGTTCTCGAAATGTGTTTGTCGAGTGCTCATTAAGAAAGTTTCTATACAAGTTTCTGAACGAACTCCTTAAGAAAAGTTCTCCAAAAGTTCCCTATGAAAGAATCCTTTGAAGCATCTGGTCGTCACAAACTTTTGCCTACTTGTGGAGCCAAAACCGACTCCGTATGAGTCAGATATCCTTGTTTCAGTTAATACTGCGCAAAACTAATTCCGAACGACAGTTAGCGACTAGTTCTTTTGTAGTTGCACTCGATTTTTTCCATTCTACTTCACTAAAAATCTCCATATAAGATCCAATTACTTGTGGGGAAATGCAAGAGACCTCGGTTATGATGATGCACCAGGTCCATAGCTGGGACTTTGTGTATGTTCTCGAAATGTGTTTGTCGAGTGCTCATTAAGAAAGTTTCTATACAAGTTTCTGGTCGTCAAATATGTTTTGACTACTTGTGGAGCCAAAACGGACTCCTTATGTGTCAGATATCCATGTTTCAGTTAACACTGTGCAAAACTGATTCCGAACGATAGTTAGAGACTAGTTCTTGTGTAGTTGCACTCG
>NC_057811.1:114076332-114100257 GCF_018294505.1 Triticum aestivum
CTACTTCACTAAACATCTCCATATGAGATCCAATTACTTGTAGGGAAATGCAAAGACCTCGGTTATGATGATGCACTAGGTCCATAGCTGGGACTTTGTGTATGTTCTCGAAATGCGTTTGTCGAGTGCTCATTAAGAAAGTCTCTATACATGTTTCTGAACGAACTATTTAAGAAAAGTTCTCAAAAAGTGCCCTATGAAAGAATCCTTTGAAACATCTGGTCGTCACAAACGTTTTGACTACTTGTGGATACAAAACGGACTCCTTATGAGTCAGATATCAATGTTTCAGTTAACACTGTGCAAAACTGATTCCGAACGACAGTTACAGACTAGTTCTTGTGTAGTTGCACTTATTTTTTCTATTCTACTTCACTGAACATCTCCAAATGAGATCCAATTACTTGTAGGGAAATGCAAGAGACCTCGGTTATGATGATGCACTAGGTCCATAGCTGGGACTTTGTGTAGGTTCTCGAAATGCGTTTGTCGAGTGCTCATTAAGAAAGTTTCAATACAAGTTTCTGAACGAACTCCTTAAGAAAAGTTCTCCAAAAGTTCCCCATGAAAGAATCCTTTGAAGCATCTGGTGGTCGCAAACATTTTGACTACTTGTGGAGCCAAAACGGACTCCGTATGAGTCAGATATCCATGTTTCAGTTAACACTGCGACAAACTGATTCCGAACGACAGTTACAGTCTAGTACTTGGTTAGTTGCACTCGATTTTTTCCATTCTACTTCACTAAACATCTCCATATGAGATCCAATTATTTGTGGGGAAATGCAAGGGACCTCGGTTATGAGGATGCACTAGGTCCATAGCTGGGACTTTGTGTATGTTCTCGAAATGCGTTTGTCGAGTGCTCATTAAGCAAGTTTTATACAAGTTTCTGAACGAACTCCTTAAGAAAAGTTCTCTTAAAGTTCCCTATGCAAGAATCCCTTGAAGCATCTGGTCGTCACAAACATTTTGTCTACTTGTGGAGCCAAAACAGACTCCGTATGAGTCAGATATCCATGTTTCAGTTAACACTGTGCAAAACTGATTCCGAACGACACTTACAGACTAGTTCTTGTGTAGTTGCACTCGATTTTTTCCATTCTACTTCACTAAACATCTCCATATGAGATCCAATTACTTGTAGGGAAATGCAAGAGACCTCGGTTATGAGGATGCACTAGGTCCATAGCTGGGACTTTGTGTATGTTCTCAAAACGCGTTTGTCGAGTGCTCATTAAGAAAGTTTCTATACAAGTTTCTGAACGAACTCCTTAATAAAAGTTCTCCAAAAGTTCCCTACGAAAGATTTATTTGAATCATCTGGTCGTCACAAATGTTTTGACAACTTGTGGAGCCAAAACGGACTCCGTATGAGTCAGATATCCATGTTTAAGTTAACACTGCGCAAAACTGATTCCGAACGACAGTTACAGACTAGTTCTTATGTAGTTGCACTCGATTTTTTCCATTCTACTTCACTAAAGATCTCCATATGAGATCCAATTACTTGTAGGGAAATGCAAGAGACCTCGGTTATGAGGATGCACTAGGTCCATAGCTGGGACTTTGTGTATGTTCTCAAAACGCGTTTGTCGAGTGCTCATTAAGAAAGTTTCTATACAAGTTTCTGAACGAACTCCTTAAGAAAAGTTCTCCGAAAGTTCCCTATGAAAGAATTATTTGAATCATCTGGTCGTCACAAATGTTTTGACTACTTGTGGAGCCAAAACGGACTCCGTATGAGTCAGATATCCATGTTTCAGTTAACACTGCGCAAAACTGATTCCGAATGACAGTTACAGACTAGTTCTTGTGTAGTTGCACTCGATTTTTTCCATTCTACTTCACTAAACATCTCCATATGAGATCCAATTACCTGTAGGGAAATCCAAGAGACCTTGGTTATGAGGATGCACTAGGTCCACAGCTGGGACTTTGTGTATGTTCTCGAAATGCGTTTGTCGAGTGCTCATTAAGAAAGTCTCTATACATGTTTCTGAACGAACTATTTAAGAAAAGTTCTCAAAAAGTGCCCTATGAAAGAATCCTTTGAATCATCTGGTCGTCACAAACGTTTTTACTACTTGTGGATCCAAAACGGACTCCTTATGAGCCAGATATCGATGTTTCAATTAACACTGTGCAAAACTGATTCCGAACGACAGTTACAGACTAGTTCTTGTGTAGTTGCACTTATTTTTTCTATTCTACTTCACTGAACATCTCCAAATGAGATCCAATTACTTGTAGGGAAATGCAAGAGACCTCGGTTATGATGATGCACTAGGTCCATAGCTGGGACTTTGTGTAGGTTCTCGAAATGCGTTTGTCGAGTGCTCATTAAGAAAGTTTCAATACAAGTTTCTGAACGAACTCCTTAAGAAAAGTTCTCCAAAAGTTCCCCATGAAATAATCCTTTGAAGCATCTGGTGGTCGCAAACATTTTGACTACTTGTGGGGCCAAAACGGACTCCGTATGAGTCAGATATCCATGTTTCGTTAACACTGCGCAAAACTGATTCCGAACGACAGTTACAGTCTAGTACTTGGTTAGTTGCACTCGATTTTTTCCATTCTACTTCACTAAACATCTCCATATGAGATCCAATTATTTGTGGGGAAATGCAAGGGACCTCGGTTATGAGGATGCACTAGGTCCATAGCTGGGACTTTGTGTATGTTCTCGAAATGCGTTTGTCGAGTGCTCATTAAGCAAGTTTTATACAAGTTTCTGAACGAACTCCTTAAGAAAAGTTCTCTAAAAGTTCCCTATGCAATAATCCCTTGAAGCATCTGGTCGTCACAAACATTTTGACTACTTGTGGAGCCAAAACAGACTCCGTATGAGTCAGATATCCATGTTTCAGTTAACACTGTGCAAAACTGATTCCGAACGACACTTACAGACTAGTTCTTGTGTAGTTGCACTCGATTTTTTCCATTCTACTTCACTAAACATCTCCATATGAGATCCAATTACTTGTAGGGAAATGCAAGAGACCTCGGTTATGAGGATGCACTAGGTCCATAGCTGGGACTTTGTGTATGTTCTCAAAACGCGTTTGTCGAGTGCTCATTAAGAAAGTTTCTATACAAGTTTCTGAACGAACTCCTTAATAAAAGTTCTCCAAAAGTTCCCTACGAAAGAATTATTTGAATCATCTGGTCGTCACAAATGTTTTGACAACTTGTAGAGCCAAAACGGACTCCGTATGAGTCAGATATCCATGTTTCAGTTAACACTGCGCAAAACTGATTCCGAACGACAGTTACAGACTAGTTCTTATGTAGTTGCACTCGATTTTTTCCATTCTACTTCACTAAACATCTCCATATGAGATCCAATTACTTGTAGGGAAATGCAAGAGACCTCGGTTATGAGGATGCACTAGGTCCATAGCTGGGACTTTGTGTATGTTCTCAAAACGCGTTTGTCGAGTGCTCATTAAGAAAGTTTCTATACAAGTTTCTGAACGAACTCCTTAAGAAAAGTTCTCCGAAAGTTACCTATGAAAGAATTATTTGAATCATCTGGTCGTCACAAATGTTTTGACTACTTGTGGAGCCAAAACGGACTCCGTATGAGTCAGATATCCATGTTTCAGTTAACACTGCGCAAAACTGATTCCGAATGACAGTTACAGACTAGTTCTTGTGTAGTTGCACTCGATTTTTTCCATTCTACTTCACTAAACATCTCCATATGAGATCCAATTACCTGTAGGGAAATCCAAGAGACCTTGGTTATGAGGATGCACTAGGTCCACAGCTGGGACTTTGTGTATGTTCTCGAAATGCGTTTGTCGAGTGCTCATTAAGAAAGTCTCTATACATGTTTCTGAACGAACTATTTAAGAAAAGTTCTCAAAAAGTGCCCTATGAAAGAATCCTTTGAATCATCTGGTCGTCACAAACGTTTTGACTACTTGTGGATCCAAAACGGACTCCTTATGAGTCAGATATCAATGTTTCAGTTAACACTGTGCAAAACTGATTCCGAACGACAGTTACAGACTAGTTCTTGTGTAGTTGCACTTATTTTTTCTATTCTACTTCACTGAACATCTCCAAATGAGATCCAATTACTTGTAGGGAAATGCAAGAGACCTCGGTTATGAGGATGCACTAGGTCCATAGCTGGGACTTTGTGTATGTTGTCAAAACGCGTTTGTCGAGTGCTCATTAAGAAAGTTTCTATACAAATTTCTGAACGAACTCCTTAAGAAAAGTTCTCCAAAAGTTCCCCATGAAAGAATCCTTTGAAGCATCTGGTGGTCGCAAACATTTTGACTACTTGTGGGGCCAAAACGGACTCCGTATGAGTCAGATATCCATGTTTCAGTTAACACTGCGCAAAACTGATTCCGAACGACAGTTACAGTCTAGTACTTGGTTAGTTGCACTCGATTTTTTCCATTCTACTTCACTAAACATCTCCATATGAGATCCAATTATTTGTGGGGAAATGCAAGGGACCTCGGTTATGAGGATGCACTAGGTCCATAGCTAGGACTTTGTGTATGTTCTCGAAATGCGTTTGTCGAGTGCTCATTAAGCAAGTTTTATACAAGTTTCTGAACGAACTCCTTAAGAAAAGTTCTCTAAAAGTTCCCTATGCAAGAATCCCTTGAAGCATCTGGTCGTCACAAACATTTTGACTACTTGTGGAGCCAAAACAGACTCCGTATGAGTCAGATATCCATGTTTCAGTTAACACTGTGCAAAACTGATTCCGAACGACACTTACAGACTAGTTCTTGTGTAGTTGCACTCGATTTTTTCCATTCTACTTCACTAAACATCTCCATATGAGATCCAATTACTTGTAGGGAAATGCAAGAGACCTCGGTTATGAGGATGCACTAGGTCCATAGCTGGGACTTTGTGTATGTTCTCAAAACGCGTTTGTCGAGTGCTCATTAAGAAAGTTTCTATACAAGTTTCTGAACGAACTCCTTAATAAAAGTTCTCCAAAAGTTCCCTATGAAAGAATTATTTGAATCATCTGGTCATCACAAATGTTTTGACTACTTGTGGAGCCAAAACGGACTCCGTATGAGTCAGATATCCATGTTTCAGTTAACACTGCGCAAAACTGATTCCGAACGACAGTTACAGACTAGTTCTTATGTAGTTGCACTCGATTTTTTCCATTCTACTTCACTAAACATCTCCATATGAGATCCAATTACTTGTAGGGAAATGCTAGAGACCTCGGTTATGAGGATGCACTAGGTCCATAGCTGGGACTTTGTGTATGTTCTCAAAACGCGTTTGTCGAGTGATCATTAAGAAAGTTTCTATACAAGTTTCTGAACGAACTCCTTAAGAAAAGTTCTCCAAAAGTTCCCTATGAAAGAATTATTTGAATCATCTGGTCGTCACAAATGTTTTGACTACTTGTGGAGCCAAAACGGACTCCGTATGAGTCAGATATCCATGTTTCAGTTAACACTGCGCAAAACTGATTCCGAACGACAGTTACAGACTAGTTCTTATGTAGTTGCACTCGATTTTTTCCATTCTACTTCAATAAACATCTCAATATGAGATCCAATTACTTGTAGGGAAATACAAGAGACCTCGGTTATGAGGATGCACTGGGTCCATAGCTGGGACTCTGTGTATGTTCTCGAAATGCGTTTGTCGAGTGCTCATTAAGAATGTTTCTATACAAGTTTCTGAATGGACTCCTTAAGAAAAGTTTTCCATAAGTTCCCTATGCAAGAATCCTTGAAGCATCTTGTCGTCACAAACGTTTTGACTACTTGTGGAGCCAAAACGGACTCCGTATGAGTCAGATATTCATGTTTCAGTTAAAACTGCGCCAAACTGATTCCGAACTACAGTTACAGACTAGTTCTTGTGTAGTTGCATTCAATTATTTCCATTCTACTCACTAAAAATATCCATATGAGATCCAATTACTTGTAGGGAAATTCAAGAGATCTTAGTTATGATGATGCACTAGGTCCACAGCTGGGACTTTGTGTATGTTCTTGAAATGCGTTTGTCGAGTGCTCATTAAGAAAGTTTCTATACAACTTTCTGAAGGAACTCCTTCAGAAAAGTTCTCCAAAATTTCCCTGTGAAAGAATACTTTGAAGCAACTGGTCTTCACAAACGTTTTGACTACTTCTGGAGCCAAAACGGACTCCGTATGAGTGAGATATCCATATTCAGTTAACATTGCGCAAAACTGATTCCGAACGACAGTTACAGACTAGTTCTTGTGTAGTTGCACTCGATTTTTTCCATTCTACTTCACTAAACATCTCCATATGAGATCCAATTACTTGTAGGGAAATGCAAGAGACCTCGGTTATGATGATGCACTAGGTCCATAGCTGGGACTTTGTGTATGTTCTCGAAATGCGTTTGCAGAGTGCTCATTAAGAAAGTCTCTATAAATGTTTCTGAACGAACTCTTTAAGAAAAGTTCTCCAAAAGTTCCCTATGAAAGAATCCTTTGAATCATCTGGTCATCACAAACGTTTTGAATACTTGTGGAGCCAAAACGGACTCCTTATGAGTCAGATATCCATGTTTCAGTTAACACTGCGCAAAACTGATTCCTAACGACAGTTAGAGACTAGTTCTTGTGTAGTTGCACTCGATTTTTTCCATTCTACTTCACTAAACATCTCCATATGAGATCCAATTACTTGTAGGGAAATGCAAGAGACCTCGGTTATGATGATGCACTAGGTCCATAGCTGGGACTTTGTGTATGTTCTCGAAATGTGTTTGTCGAGTGCTCAATAAGAAAGTTTCAATACAAGTTTCTGAACGAACTCCTTAAGAAAAGTTCTCCAAAAGTTCCCCATGAAAGAATCCTTTGAAGCATCTGGTGGTCGCAAACATTTTGACTACTTGTGGAGCCAAAACAGACTCTGTATGAGTCAGATATCCATGTTTCAGTTAACACTGCGCAAAACTGATTCCGAACGAACTCCTTAAGAAAAGTTCTCCAAAAGTTCCCTATGCAAGAATCCTTTGAAGCATATGGTCGTCACAAACATTTTGACTACTTGTGGAGCCAAAACAGACTCCGTATGAGTCAGATATCCATGTTTCAGTTAACACTGTGCAAAACTGATTCCGAATGACAGTTACAGACTAGTTCTTGTGTAGTTGCACTCGATTTTATCCATTCTACTTCACTAAACATCTCCATATGAGATCCAATTAGTTGTAGGGAAATGCAAGAGACCTCGGTTATGATGATGCACTAGGTTCATGGCTGGGACTTTGTGTATGTTCTCGAAATGCGCTTGCAGAGTGCTCATTAAGAAAGTCTCTATACATGTTTCTGAACGAACTCCTTAAGAAAAGTTCTCCAGAAGTTCCCTATGAAAGAATCCTTTGAAGCATCTAGTCGTCACAAACGTTTTGACTACTTGTGGTGCAAAAACAGACTCCGTATGAGTGAGATATCCATGTTTCAGTTAACACTGCGCAAAACTGATTCCGAACGACAGTTACAGACTAGTTCTTGTGTAGTTGCACTCGATTTTTCCATTCTACTTCACTAAACATCACCATATGAGATCCAATTATTTGTGGGGAATTGCAAGAGACCTCAGTTATGAGGATGCACTAGGTCCATAGCTGGGACTTTGTGTATGTTCTCGAAATGCGTTTGTCGGGTGCTCATTTAGCAAGTTTTATACAAGTTTCTGAACGAACTCCTTAAAAAAAGTTCTCCAAAAGTTCCCTATGAAAGAATCCTTTGAATCATCTGGTCGTCACAAACGTTTTGACTACTTGTGGAGCCAAAACAGACTCCGTATGAGTCAGATATCCATCTTTCAGTTAACGGTGTGCAAAACTGATTCCGAACGACAGTTACAGACTAGTTCTTGTGTAGTTGCACTTATTCTTTCTATTCTACTTCACTAAACATCTCCATATGAGATCCAATTACTTGTATGGAAATGCAAGAGACCTCGGTTATGACGATGCACTAGGTCCATAGCTGGGACTTTGTGTATGTTCTCGAAATGTGTTTGTCGAGTGCTCATTAAGAAAGTTTCAATACAAGTTTCTGAACGAACTCCTTAAGAAAAGTTCTCCAAAAGTTCCCCATGAAAAAATCCTTTGAAGCACCTGGTGGTCGCAAACATTTTGACTACTTGTGCAGCCAAAACGGACTTCGTATGAGTCAAATATCCATGTTTCAGTTAACACTGCGCAAAACTGATTCCGAACGACAGTTACAGTCTAGTTCTTGGTTAGTTGCACTCGATTTTTTCCATTCTACTTCACTAAACATCTACATATGAGATCCAATTATTTGTGGGGAAATGCAAGGGACCTCGGTTATGAGGGTGCACTAGGTCCATAGCTGGGACTTTGTGTATGCTCTCGAAATGCGTTTGTCGAGTGCTCATTAAGCAAGTTTTATACAAGTTTCTGAACGAACTCCTTAAGAAAAGTTCTCCAAAAGTTCCCTATGCAAGAATCCTTTGAAGCATCTGGTCGTCACAAACATTTTGACTACTTGTGGAGCCAAAACAGATTCCGTATGAGTCAGATATCCATGTTTCAGTTAACAGTGTGCAAAACTGATTCCGAACGACAATTACAGGCTAGTTCTTGTGTAGTTGCACTCGATTTTTTCCATTCTACTTCACTAAACATCTCCATATGAGATCCAATTACTTGTAGGGAAATGCAAGAGACCTCGGTTATGAGGATGCACTAGGTCCATAGCTGGGACTTTGTGTATGTTCTCAAAACGCGTTTGTCGAGTGCTCATTAAGAAAGTTTCTATACAAGTTTCTGAACGAACTCCTTAAGAAAAGTTCTCCAAAAGTTCCCTATGAAAGAATTATTTGAATCATCTGGTCGTCACAAATGTTTTGACTACTTGTGGAACCAAAACGGACTCCGTATGAGTCAGATATCCATGTTTCAGTTAACACTGCGCAAAACTGATTCCGAACGACAGTTACAGACTAGTTCTTGTGTAGGTGCACTCGATTTTTTCCATTCTACTTCACTAAACATATCCATATGAGATCCAATTACTTGTAGGGAAATACAAGACACCTCGGTTATGAGGATGCACTCGGTCCATAGCTGGGACTCTGTGTATGTTCTCGAAATGCGTTTGTCGAGTGCTCATTAAGAATGTTTCTATGCAAGTTTCTGAATGGACTCCTTAAGCAAAGTTCTCCATAAGTTCCCTATGCAAGAATCCTTTGAAGCATCTTGTCGTCACAAACGTTTTGACTACTTGTGGAGCCAAAACGGACTCCGTATGAGTCAGATATTCATGTTTCAGTTAACACTACGCCAAACTGATTCCGAACTACAGTTACAGACTAGTTCTTGTGTAGTTGCATTCAATTATTTCCATTCTACTCACTAAAAATATCCATATGAGATCCAATTACTTGTAGGGAAATTCAAGAGACCTTAGTTATGATGATGCACTAGGTCCACAGCTGGGACTTTGTGTATGTTCTTGAAATGCGTTTGTCGGGTGCTCATTAAGAAAGTTTCTATACAAGTTTCTGAATGAACTCCTTCAGAAAAGTTCTCCAAAATTTCCCTTTGAAAGAATACTTTGAAGCTACTGGTCTTCACAAAAGTTTTGACTACTTGTGGAGCCAAAACGGACTCCGTATGAGTGAGATATCCATATTCAGTTAACATTGCGCAAAACTGATTCCGAACGACAGTTACAGACTAGTTCTTGTGTAGTTGCACTCGATTTTTTCCATTCTACTTCACTAAACATCTCCATATGAGATCCAGTTACTTGTAGGGAAATGCAAGAGACCTCGGTTATGATGATGCACTAGGTCCATAGCTGGGACTTTGTGTATGTTCTCGAAATGCGTTTGCAGAGTGCTCATTAAGAAAGTCTCTATACATGTTTCTGAACGAACTCTTTAAGAAAAGTTCTCCAAAACTTCCCTATGAAAGAATCCTTTGAATCATCTGGTTGTCACAAATGTTTTGACTACTTGTGGAGCCAAAACGGACTCCTTATGAGTCAGATATCCATGTTTCAGTTAACACTATGCAAAACTGATTCCGAACGACTGTTACAGACTAGTTCTTGTGTAGTTGCACTCGATTTTTCTATTCTACTTCACTAGACATCTCCATATGAGATCCAATTACTTGTAGGTAAATGCAAGAGACCTCGGTTATGATGATGCACTAGGTCCATAGCTGGGACTTTGTGTATGTTCACGAAATGCGTTTGTCGAGTGCTCATTAAGAAAGTTTCAATACAAGTTTCTGAACGAACTCCTGAAGAAAAGTTCTCCAAAAGTTCCCCATGAAAGAATCCTTTGAAGCATCTGGTGGTCGCAAACATTTTGACTACTTGTGGAGCCAAAACAGACTCCGTATGAGTCAGATATCCATGTTTCAGTTAACACTGCGCAAAACTGATTCCGAACGACAGTTACAGACTAGTTCTTGTTTAGTTGCACTCGATTTTTTCCATTCTACTTCACTAAACATCTCCATATGAGATCCAATTATTTGTGGGGAAATGCAAGAGACCTCGGTTATGAGGATGCACTAGGTCCATAGCTGGGACTTTGTGTATGTTCTCGAAATGCGTTTGTCGAGTGCTCATTAAGCAAGTTTTATACATGTTTTTGAACGAACTCCTTAAAAAAAGTTCTCCAAAAGTTCCCTATGCAAGAATCCTTTGAAGCATCTGGTCGTCACAAACATTTTGACTACTTGTGGAGCCAAAACAGACTCTGTATGAGTCAGATATCCATGTTTCAGTTAACACTGTGCAAAACTGATTCCGAACGACAGTTACAGACTAGTTCTTGTTTAGTTGCACTCGATTTTATCCATTCTACTTCACTAAACATTTCCATATGAGATCCAATTACTTGTAGGGAAATGCAAGCGACCTCGGTTATGATGATGCACTAGGTCCATGGCTGGGACTTTGTGTATGTTCTTGAAATGCGTTTGTCGAGTGCTCATTAAGAAAGTTTCTATACAAGTTTCTGAACGAACTCCTTAAGAAAAGTTCTCCAAAAGTTCCCTATGAAAGAATCCTTTGAAGCATCTTGTCGTCACAAACGTTTTGACTATTTGTGGAGCCAAAACGGACTCCGTATGAGTCAGATATTCATGTTTCAGTTAACACTGCGCCAAACTAATTCCGAACTACAGTTACAGACTAGTTCTTGTGTAGTTGCATTCAATTATTTCCATTCTACTCACTAGAAATATCCATATGAGATCCAATTACTTGTAGGTAAATTCAAGAGACCTTAGTTATGATGATGCACTAGGTCCACAGCTGGGACTTTGTGTATGTTGTTGAAATGCGTTTGTTGAGTGCTCATTAAGAAAGTTTCTATACAAGTTTCTGAACGAACTCCTTCAGAAAAGTTGTCCAAAATTTCCCTACGAAAGAATACTTTGAAGCAACTGGTCTTCAAAAATGTTTTGACTACTTGTGGAGCCAAAACGGACTCCGTATGAGTGAGATATCCATGTTCAGTTAACATTGCACAAAACTGATTCCGAACGACAGTTACAGACTAGTTCTTGTGTAGTTGCACTCGATTTTATCCATTCTACTTCACTAAACATCTCCATATGAGATCCAATTACTTGTAGGGAAATTCAAGAGACCTCGGTTATGATGATGCACTAGGTCCATAGCTGGGACTTTGTGTATGTTCTTGAAATGCGTTTGCAGAGTGCTCATTAAGAAAGTCTCTATACATGTTTCTGAACGAACTCTTTAAGAAAAGTTCCCCAAAAGTTCCCTATGAAAGAATCCTTTGAATCATCTGGTCGTCACAAAAGTTTTGACTACTTGTGGAGCCAAAACGGACTCCTTATGAGTCAGATATCCATGTTTCAGTTAACACTGCGCAAAACTGATTCCGAACGACAGTTAGAGACTAGTTCTTGTGTAGTTGCACTCGATTTATTCTATTCTACTTCACTAAACATCTCCATATGAGATCCAATTACTTGTAGGGAAATGCAACAGGCCTCGGTTATGATGATGCACTAGGTCCATAGCTGGGACTTTGTGTAGGTTTTCGAAATGCGTTTGTCGAGTGCTCATAAAGAAAGTTTCAATACAAGTTACTGAACGAACTCCTTAAGAAAAGTTCTCCAAAAGTTCCCATGAAAGAATACTTTGAAGCATCTGGTGGTCGCAAACATTTTGACTACTTGTGGAGCCAAAACAGACTCCGTATGAGTCAGATATCCATGTTTCAGTTAACACTGCACAAAACTGATTCCGTATGACAGTTACAGACTAGTTCTTGTTTAGTTGCACTCGATTTTTTCCATTCTACTTCACTAAACATCTCCATATGAGATCCAATTATTTGTGGGGAAATGCAGGAGACCTCGGTTAGGAGGATGCACTAGGTCAATAGCTGGGACTTTGTGTATGTTCTTGAAATGCGTTTGTCGAGTGCTCATTAAGCAAGTTTTATACAAGTTTCTGAACGAACTCCTTAAGAAAAGTTCTCCAAAAGTTCCCTATGCAAGAATCCTTTGAAGCATCTGGTCGTCACAAACGTTTTGACTACTTGTGGAGCCAAAACGGACTCCGTATGAGTCAGATATCCATGTTTCAGTTAACACTGTGCAAAACTGATTCCGAACGATAGTTACAAACTAGTTCTTGTGTAGTTGCACTCGATTTTATCCATTCTACTTCACTAAACATCTCCATATGAGATCCAATTACTTGTAGGGAAATGCAAGAGACCTCGTTCATGATGATGCACTAGGTCCATGGCTGGGACTTTGTGTATGTTCTCGAAATGCGTTTGTCGAGTGCTCATTAAGAAAGTTTCTATACAAGTTTCTGAACGAACTCCTTAAGAAAAGTTCTCCAAAAGTTCCCTATGAAAGAATCCTTTGAAGCATCTGGTCGTCACAAACATTTTGACTACTTGTGGAGCCAAAACAGATTCCGTATGAGTCAGATATCCATGTTTCAGTTAACAGTGTGCAAAACTGATTCCGAACGACAATTACAGGCTAGTTCTTGTGTAGTTGCACTCGATTTTTTCCATTCTACTTCACTAAACATCTCCATATGAGATCCAATTACTTGTAGGGAAATGCAAGAGACCTCGGTTATGAGGATGCACTAGGTCCATAGCTGGGACTTTGTGTATGTTCTCAAAACGCGTTTGTCGAGTGCTCATTAAGAAAGTTTCTATACAAGTTTCTGAACGAACTCCTGAAGAAAAGTTCTCCAAAAGTTCCCATGAAAGAATACTTTGAAGCAACTAGTCTTCAAAAACGTTTTGAGTACTTGTGGAGCCAAAACGGACTCCGTATGAGTGACATATCCATGTTCAGTTAACATTGCACAAAACTGATTCCCAACGATAGTTACAGACTAGTTCTTGTGTAGTTGCACTCGATTTTATCCATTCTACTTCACTAAACATCTCCATATGAGATCCAATTACTTGTAGGGTAATTCAAGAGACCTCGGTTATGATGATGCACTAGGTCCATAGCTGGGACTTTGTGTATGTTCTCGAAATGCGTTTGCAGAGTGCTCATTAAGAACGTCTCTATACATGTTTCTGAACGAACTCTTTAAGAAAAGTTCTCCAAAAGTTCCCTATGAAAGAATCCTTTGAATCATCTAGTCGTCACAAACGTTTTGACTACTTGTGGAGCCAAAACGGACTCCTTATGAGTCAGATATCCATGTTTCAGTTAACACTGCGCAAAACTGATTCCGAACGATAGTTAGAGACTAGTTCTTGTGTAGTTGCACTCGATTTTTTCCATTCTACTTCACTAAACATCTCTATATGAGATCCAATTACTTGTAGGGAAATGCAAGAGACCTCGGTTATGATGATGCACTAGGTCCATAGCTGGGACTTTGTGTATGTTCTCGAAATGCGTTTGTCGAGTGCTCATTAAGAAAGTCTCTATACATGTTTCTGAACGAACTCTTTAAGAAAAGTTCTCCAAAAGTTCCCTATGAAAGAACCCTTTGAATCATCTGGTCGTCACAAACGTTTTGACTACTTGTGGAGCCAAAACGGACTCCTTATGAGTCAGATATCCATGTTTCAGTTAACACTGTGCAAAACTGATTCCGAACGACAGTTACAGACTAGTTCTTGTGTAGTTGCACTCGATTTTTTCTATTCTACTTCACTAAACATCTCCAGATGAGATCCAATTACTTGTAGGAAAATGCAACAGGCCTCGGTTATGATGATGCACTAGGTCCATAGCTGGGACTTTCCGTAGGTTCTCGAAATGTGTTTGTCGAGTGCTCATTAAGAAAGTTTCAATACAAGTTACTGAACGAACTCCTTAAGAAAAGTTCTCCAAAAGTTCCCATGAAAGAATCCTTTGAAGCATCTGGTGGTCGCAAACATTTTGACTACTTGTGGAGCCAAAACGGACTCCGTATGAGTCAGATATCCATGTTTCAGTTAACACTGCACAAAACTGATTCCGTATGACAGTTACAGACTAGTTCTTGTTTAGTTGCACTCGATTTTTTCCATTCTACTTCACTAAACATCTCCATATGAGATCCAATTATTTGTGGGGAAATGCAAGAGACCTCGGTTAGGAGGATGCACTAGGTCCATAGCTGGGACTTTGTGTATGTTCTTGAAATGCGTTTGTCGAGTGCTCATTAAGCAAGTTTTATACAAGTTTCTGAACGAACTCCTTAAGAAAAGTTCTCCAAAAGTTCCCTATGCAAGAATCCTTTGAAGCATCTGGTCGTCAGAAACGTTTTGACTACTTGTGGAGCCAAAACGGACTCCGTATGAGTCAGATATCCATGTTTCAGTTAACACTGTGCAAAACTGATTCCGAACGACAGTTACAGACCAGTTCTTGTGTAGTTGCACTCGATTTTATCCATTCTACTTCACTAAACATCTCCATATGAGATCCAATTACTTGTAGGGAAATGCAAGAGACCTCGTTTATGATGATGCACTAGGTCCATGGCTGGGACTTTGTGTATGTTCTCGAAATGCGTTTGTCGAGTGCTCATTAAGAAAGTTTCTATACAAGTTTCTGAACGAACTCCTTAAGAAAAGTTCTCCAAAAGGTCCCTATGAAATAATCCTTTGAAGCATATTGTCGTCACAAACGTTTTGACTACTTGTGGAGCCAAAACAGACTCCGTATGAGTCAGATATTCATATTTCAGTTAACACTGCGCCAAACTGATTTCGAACTACATTTACAGACTAGTTCTTGTGTAGTTGCATTCAATTATTTCCATTCTACTCACTAAAAATATCCATATGAGATCCAATTACTTGTAGGGAAATTCAAGAGACCTTAGTTATGATGATGCACTAGGTCCACAGCTGGGACATTGTGTATGTTGTTGAAATACGTTTGTCGAGTGCTCATTAAGAAAGTTTCTATACAAGTTTCTGAACGAACTCCTTCAGAAAAGTTCTCCAAATTTTCCCTATGAAAGAATACTTTGAAGCAACTAGTCTTCAAAAACGTTTTGAGTACTTGTGGAGCCAAAACGGACTCCGTATGAGTGAGATATCCATGTTCAGTTAACATTGCACAAAACTGATTCCGAACGATAGTTACAGACTAGTTCTTGTGTAGTTGCACTCGATTTTATCCATTCTATTTCACTAAACATCTCCATATGAGATCCAATTACTTGTAGGGAAATTCAAGAGACCTCGGTTATGATGATGCACTAGGTCCATAGCTGGGACTTTGTGTATGTTCTCGAAATCCGTTTGCAGAGTGCTCATTAAGAAAGTCTCTATACATGTTTCTGAACGAACTCTTTAAGAAAAGTTCTCCAAAAGTTCCCTTTGAAAGAATCCTTTGAATCATCTGGTCGTCAATATGTTTTGACTACTTGTGGAGCCAAAACGGACTCCTTATGAGTCAGATATCCATGTTTCAGTTAACACTGCGCAAAACTGATTCCGAACGACAGTTAGAGACTAGTTCTTGTGTAGTTGCACTCGATTTTTTCCATTCTACTTCACTAAACATCTCCATATGAGATCCTATTACTTGTAGGGAAATGCAAGAGACCTCGGTTATGATGATGCACTAGGTCCATAGCTGGGACTTTGTGTATGTTCTCGAAATGCGTTTGTCGAGTGCTCATTAAGAAAGTCTCTATACATGTTTCTGAACGAACTCTTTAAGAAAAGTTCTCCAAAAGTTCCCTATGAAAGAACCCTTTGAATCATCTGGTCAAAACAAACGTTTTGACTACTTGTGGAGCCAAAACGGACTCCTTATGAGTCAGATATCCATGTTTCAGTTAACACTGTGCAAAACTGATTCCGAACGACAGTTACAGACTAGTTCTTGTGTAGTTGCACTCGATTTTTTCTATTCTACTTCACTAAACATCTCCATATGAGATCCAATTACTTGTAGGGAAATGCAAGAGTCCTCGGTTATGATGATGCACTAGGTCCATAGCTGGAACTTTGTGTAGGTTCTCGAAATGCGTTTGTCGAGTGCTCATTAAGAAAGTTTCAATACAAGTTTCTGAACGAACTCCTTAAGAAAGTTTCTCCAAAAGTTCCCATGAAAGAATCCTTTGAAGCATCTGGTGGTCGCAAACATTTTGACTACTTGTGGAGCCAAAACGGACTCCGTATGAGTCAGATATCCATGTTTCAGTTAACACTGCGCAAAACAGATTCCGTATGACAGTTACAGACTAGTTCTTGTTTAGTTGCACTCGATTTTTTCCATTCTACATCACTAAACATCTCCATATGAGATCCAATTATTTGTGGGGTAATGCAAGAGACCTCGGTTAGGAGGATGCACTAGGTATATAGCTGGGACTTTGTGTATGTTCTCGAAATGCGTTTGTCGAGTGCTCATTAAGCAAGTTTTATACAAGTTTGTGAACGAACTCCTTAAGAAACGTTCTCCAAAAGTTCCCTATGCAAGAATCCTTTGAAGCATCTGGTCGTCACAAACGTTTTGACTACTTGTGGAGCCAAAACGGACTCCGTATGAGTCAGATATCCATGTTTCAGTTAACACTGTGCAAAACTGATTCCGAACGACAGTTACAGACTAGTTCTTGTGTAGTTGCACTCGATTTTATCCATTCTACTTCACTAAACATCTCCATATGAGATCCAATTACTTGTAGGGAAATGCAAGAGACCTCGTTTATGATGATGCACTAGGTCCATAGCTGGGACTTTATGTATGTTTTCGAAATGCGTTTGTCGAGTGCGCATTAAGAAAGTTTCTATACAAGTTTCTGAACGAACACCTTAAGAAAAGTTCTCCAAAAGTTCCCTATGAAAGAATCCTTTGAAGCATCTAGTCTTCACAAACGTTTTGACTACTTGTGGTGCTAAAACAGACTCCGTATGAGTCAGATATCCATGTTTCAGTTAACACTGCGCAAAACTGATTCCGAACGACAGTTACAGACTAGTTCTTTTGTTGTTGCACTCGATTTTTCCATTCTACTTCACTAAACATAACCATATGAGATCCAATTATTTGTGGGGAAATGCAAGAGACCTCGGTTATGAGGATGCACTAGGTCCATAGCTGGAACTTTGTGTACATTCTTGAAATGCGTTTGTCGAGTGCTCATTAAGAAAGTTTTATACAAGTTTCTGAACAAACTCCTTAAGAAAAGTTCTCCAAAAGTTCCCTATGAAAGAATCCTTTGAAGCATATGGTGGTCACAAACGTTTTGACTACTTGTGGAGCCAAAACGGACTCCGTATGAGTCAGATATCCATGTTTCAGTTAACACTGCGCAAAACTGATTCCGAACGACAGTTACAGACTAGTTCTTGTGTAGTTGCACTCGATTTTTTCCATTCTACTTCACTAAACATCTCCATATGAGATCCAATTACTTGTAGGGAAATGCAAGAGACCTCGGTTATGAGGAGGCACTAGGTCCATAGCTGGGACTTTGTGTATGTTCTCGAAATTCGTTTGTCGAGTGCTCATTAAGAAAGTTTCTATACAAGTTTCTGAATGGAATCCTTAGGAAAAGTTCTCCCAAAGTTCCGTATGCAAGAATCCTTTGAAGCATCTTGTCATCACAAACGTTTTGACTACTTGTGGAGCCGAAACGGACTCCGTATGAGTCAGATATTCATGTGTCAGTTAACACAGCGCCAAACTGATTCCGAACTACAGTTACGGACTAGTTCTTGTGTAGTTGCATTCAATTATTTCCATTCTACTCACTATAAATATCCATATGAGATCCAATTACTTGTAGGGAAATTCAAGAGACCTTAGTTATGATGATGCACTAGGTCCACAGCTGGGACTTTGTGTATGTTCTTGAAATGCATTTGTCGAGTGCTCCTTAAGAAAGTTTCTATACAAGTTTCTGAACGAACTTCTTCAGAAAAGTTCTCCAAAATTTCCCTATGAAAGAATACTTTGAAGCAACTGGTCTTCCAAACGTTTTGACTACTTGTGGAGCCAAAACGGTCTCGGTATGAGTCAAATATCCATGTTCAGTTAACACTGTGCAAAACTGATTCCGAACGACAGTTACAGACTAGTTCTTGTGTAGTTGCACTCGATTTTTTCCATTCTACTTCACTAAACATCTCCATATGAGATCCAATTACTTGTAGGGAAATGCAAGAGACCTCGGTTATGATGATGCACTAGGTCCATAGCCTCGACTTTGTGTATGTTCTCGAAATGCGTTTGCAGAGTGCTCATTAAGAAAGTCTCTATACATGTTTCTGAACGAACTCTTTAAGAAAAGTTCTCCAAAGTTTCCCTATGAAACAATCCTTTGAATCATCTGGTCGTCACAAACGTTTTGACTACTTGTGGAGCCAAAACGGACTCCTTATGAGTCAGATATCCATGTTTCAGTTAACACTGTGCAAAACTGATTCCGAACGACAGTTACAGACTAGTTCTTGTGTAGTTGCACTCGATTTTTTCCATTCTAGTTCACTAAGCATCTCCATATGAGATCTAACTACTTGTAAGGAAATGCAAGAGACCTCGGTTATGATGATGCACTAGGTCCATAGCTGGGACTTTGTGTATGTTCTCGAAATGCGTTTGCAGAGTGCTCATTAAGAAAGTCTCTATACATGTTTCTGAACGAACTCTTTAAGAAAAGTTCTCCAAAAGTTCTCTATGAAAGAATCCTTTGAAGCATCTGGTGGTCGCAAACGTTTTGAGTACTTGTGGAGACAAAACGGACTCCGTATGAGTCAGATATCCATGTTTCAGTTAACACTGCGCAAAACTGATTCCGAACGACAGTTACAGACTAGTTCTTCTTTAGTTGCACTCGAGTTTTTCCATTCTACTTCACTAAACATCTCCATATGAGATCCAATTACTTGTGGGGAAATGCAAGAGACCTCGGTTATGAGGATGCACTAGGTCCATAGCTGGGACTTTGTGTATGTTCTCGAAATTTGTTTCTCGAGTGCTCATTAAGAAAGTCTCTATACATGTTTCTGAACGAACTCTTTAAGAAAAGTTCTCCAAAAGTTCCCTATGAAAGAATCCTTTGAATCAGCTGGTCGTCACAAATGTTTTGACTACTTGTGGAGCCAAAACGGACTCCGTATGAGTCAGATATTCATGTTTCAGTTAACACTGCGCCAAACTGATTCCGAACTACAGTTACAGACTAGTTCTTGTGTAGTTGCACTCGATTTTTTCTATTCTACTTCACTAAACATCTCCATATGAGATCCAATTACTTGTAGGGAAATGCAAGAGACCTCGGTTATCATGATGCACTAGGTCCATAGCTGGGACTTTGTGTATATTCTCGAAATGCGTTTGTCGAGTGCTCATTAAGAAAGTTTCAATACAAGTTTTTGAACGAACTCCTTAAGAAAAGTTCGCCAAAAGTTCCCCATGAAAGAATCCTTTGAAGCATCTGGTGGTCGCAAACATTTTGACTACTTGTGGAGCCAAAACGGACTCCGTATGGGTCAGATATCCATATTTCAGTTAACACTGCGCAAAACTGATTCCGTATGACAGTTACAGACTAGTTCTTGTTTAGTTGCACTCGGTTTTTTCCATTCTACTTCACTAAACATCTCCATATGAGATCCAATTATTTGTGGGGAAATGCAAGAGACCTCGGTTATGAGGATGCACTAGGTCCATAGCTGGGACCTTGTGTATGTTCTCGAAATGCGTTTGTCGAGTGCTCATTAAGAAAGTTTTATAGAAGTTTCTGAACGAACTCCTTAAGAAAAGTTCTCCAAAAGTTCCCTATGCAAGAATCCTTTGAAGCATCTGGTCGTCCCAAACGTTTTGACTACTTATGGAGCCAAAACAGACTCCGTATGACTCAGATATCCATGTTTCAGTTAACACTGTGCAAAACTGATTCCGAACGGCAGTTACAGACTAGTTCTTGTGTACTTGCACTCGATTTTATCCATTCTACTTCACTAAACATCTCCATATGAGATCCAATTACTTGTAGGGAAATGCAAGAGACCTCGGTTATGATGATGCACTAAGTCCATAGCTGGGACTTTGTGTATGTTCTCGAAATGCGTTTGTCGAGTGCTCATTAAGAAAGTTTCTATACAAGTTTCTGAACGAACTCCTTAAGAAAAGTTCTCCAAAAGTTCCCTATGAAAGAATCCTTTGAAGCATCTAGTCGTCACAAACGTTTTGACTACTTGTGGAGCCAAAACAGACTCCGTATGAGTCAGATATCCATGTTTCAGCTAACACTGCGCAAAACTGATTCCGAACGACAGTTACAGACTAGTTCTTCTGTAGTTGCACTCGATTTTTCCGTTCTACTTCACTAAACATCTCCATATGAGATCCAATTACTTGTAGGTAAATGCAAGAGACCTCGGTTATGAGGATGCACTAGTTCCATACTTGGATCTTTGTGTACATTCTCAAAATGCGTTTGTCGAGTGCTCATTAAGAAAGTTTCTATACAAGTTTCTAAACGAACTCCTTAAGAAAAGTTATCCAAAACTTCCCTATGAAAGAATCCTTTGAAGCATCTGGTGGTCGTAAACGTTTTGACTACTTGTGGAGCCAAAACGGACTCCGTATGAGTCAGATATCCATGTTTCAGTTAACACTGCGCAAAACTGATTCCGAACGACAGTTACAAACTAGTTCTTGTTTAGTTGCACTCGATTTTTTCTATTCTACTTCACTAAACATCTCCATATGAGATCCAATTATTTGTGGGGAAATGCAAAAGACCTCGGTTATGAGGATGCACTAGGTCCATAGCTAGGACTTTGTGTATGTTCTCGAAATGCGTTTGTCGAGTGCTCATTAAGCAAGTTTCTATAAAAGTTTCTGAACGAACTCCTTAAAAAAAGTTCTCCAAAAGTTCCCTATACAAGAATCCTTTGAAGCATCTGGTCGTCACAAACTTTTTGACTACTTGTGGAGCCAAAACGGACTCTGTATGTGTCAGATATCCATGTTTCAGTTAACACTGTGCAATACTGATTCCGAATGACAGTTACAGACTAGTTCTTGTGTAGTTGCACTCAATTTTTTCCATTCTACTTCACTAAACATCTCCATATGAGATCCAATTACTTGTGGGGAAATGCAAGAGACCTCGGTTATGAGGACGCACTAGGTCCATAGCTGGGACTTTGTGTATGTTCTCGAAATGCGTTTGTCGAGTGCTCATTAAGAAAGTTTCTATACAAGTTTCTGAATGGAATCCTTAAGAAAAGTTCTCCAAAATTTCCCTATGAAAGAATACTTTGAAGGAACTGGTCTTCAAAAACGTTTTGACTACTTGTGGAGCCAAAACGGACTCCGTATGAGTCAGATATTCATGTTTCAGTTAACACTGCGCCAAACTGATTCCGAACTACAGTTACGGACTAGTTCTTGTGTAGTTGCATTCAATTATTTCCATTCTACTCACTAAAAATATCCATATGAGATCCAATTACTTTTAGGGAAATTCAAGAGACCTTAGTTATGATGATGCACTAGGTCCATAGCTGGGACTTTGTGTATGTTCTCGAAATGCGTTTGTTGAGTGCTCATTAAGAAAGTTTCTAGACAAGTTTCTGAACGAACTCCTTAAGAAAAGTTCTCCAAAAGTTCCCTATGAAAGAATCCTCTGAAGCAACTAGTCTTCACAAACGTTTTGACTACTTGTGGAGCCAAAACGGACTCCTTATGAGTCAGATATCCATGTTCAGTTAACACTGCGCAAAACTGATTCCGAACGACAGTTACAGACTAGTTCTTGTGTAGTTGCACTCGATTTTTTCCATTATACTTCACTAAACATCTCCATATGAGATCCAATTACTTGTAGGGAAATGCAAGAGACCTCTGTTATGATGATGCACTAGGTCATAGCTGGGACTTTGTGTATGTTCTCGAAATGCGTTTGTCGAGTGCTCATGAAGAAAGTTTCAATACAAGTTTCTGAACGAACTCCTTAAGAAAAGTTCTCCAAAAGTTCCCCATGAAAGAATCCTTTGAAGCATCTGGTGATCACAAACATTTTGACTACTTGTGGAGCCAAAACGGACTCCGTATGAGTCAGATATCCATGTTTCAGTTAACACTGCGCAAAACTGATTCCGAACGACAGTTACAGACTAGTTCTTGTTTAGTTGCACTCGATTTTTTCCATTCTACTTGACTAAACATCTCCATATGAGATCCAATTATTTGAGGGGGAAATGCAAGAGACCTCGGTTATGAGGATGCACTAGGTCCATAGCTGGGACTTTGTGTATGTTCTCGAAATGCGATTGTCGAGTGCTCATTAAGAAAGTTTCTATACAAGTTTCTGAACGAACTCCTTAAGAAAAGTTCTCCAAAAGTTCCCTATGAAAGAATCCTTTGAAGCATCTAGGCGTCACAAACGTTTTGACTACTTGTGGAGCCAAAACAGACTCCGTATGAGTCAGATATCCATGTTTCAGTTAACACTGCGCAAAACTGATTCCGAACGACAGTTACAGACTAGTTCTTGTGTAGTTGCACTCGATTTTTCCATTCTACTTCACTAAACATCTCCATATGAGATCCAGTTACTTGTAGGGAAATGCAAGAGACCTCGGTTATGATGATGCACTAGGTCCATAGCTGGGACTTTGTGTATGTTCTCGAAATGCGTTTGTCGAGTGCTCATTAAGAAAGTTTCGATACAAGTTTCTGAACGAACTCCTTAAGAAAAGTTCTCCGAAAATTCCCTATGAAAGAATCATTTGGAGCATCTAGTCGTCACAAACGTTTTGACTACTTGTGGAGCCAAAACGGACTCCGTATTATTCAGATATCCATGTTTCAGTTAACATTGCGCAAAACCGATTCCGAACGACAGTTACAGACTAGTTCTTGTGTAGTTGCACATGATTTTTCCATTCTACTTCACTAAACATATCCATATGAGATCCAATTACTTGTATGGAAATGCAAGAGACCTCGGTTATGAGGATGCACTAGGTCCATAGCTGGAACTTTGTGTACATTCTCAAAATGCGTTTGTCGAGTGCTCATTAAGAAAGTTTCTATACAAGTTTCTGAACGAACTCCTTAAGAAAAGTTCTCCAAAAGTTCCCTATGAAAGAATCCTTTGAAGCATCTGGTGGTCGCAAACGTTTTGACTACTTGTGGAGCCAAAACGGACTCCGTATGAGTCAGATATCCATGTTTCAGTTAACACTGCGCAAAACTGATTCCGAACGACAGTTACAGACTAGTTCTTGTTTAGTTGCACTCGATTTTTTCCATTCTACTTCACTAAACATCTCCATATGAGATCCAATTATTTGTGGGGAAATGCAAGAGACCTCGGTTATGAGGATGCACTAGGTCCATAGCTGGGACTTTGTGTATGTTCTCGAAATGCGTTTGTCGAGTGCTCATTAAGCAAGTTTTATACAAGTTTCTGAACGAACTCCTTAAGAAAAGTTCTCCAAAAGTTCC
>NC_057811.1:114100534-114112154 GCF_018294505.1 Triticum aestivum
CTATGCAAGAATCCTTTGAAGCATCTGGTCGTCACAAACGTTTTGACTACTTGTGGAGCCAAAACGGACTCCGTATGAGTCAGATATCCATGTTTCAATTAACACTGTGCAAAACTGATTCTGAACGACAGTTACAGACTAGTTCTTGTGTAGTTGCACTCAATTTTTTCCATTCTACTTCACTAAACATCTCCATATGAGATCTAGTTACTTGTAGGGAAATGCAAGAGACCTCGGTTATGATGATGCACTAGGTCCATAGCTGGGACTTTGTGTATGTTCTCGAAATGCGTTTGTCGAGTGCTCATTAAGAAAGTTTCGATACAAGTTTCTGAACGAACTCCTTAAGAAAAGTTCTCCGAAAGTTCCCTATGAAAGAATCCTTTGAAGCATCTAGTCGTCACAAACGTTTTGACTACTTGTGCAGCCAAAACAGACTCCGTATGAGTCAGATATCCATGTTTCAGTTAACACTGCGCAAAACTGATTCCGAACGACAGTTACAGACGAGTTCTTGTGTAGTTGCACTCGATTTTTCCATTCTACTTCACTAAACATCTCCATATGAGATCCAATTACTTGTAGGGAAATGCAAGAGACCTCGGTTATGAGGATGGACTAGGTCCATAGCTGGAACTTTGTGTACATTCTCGAAATGCGTTTGTCGAGTGCTCATTAAGAAAGTTTCTATACAAGTTTCTGAACGAACTCCTTAAGAAAAGTTCTCCAAAAGATCCCTATGAAAGAATCCTTTGAAGCATCTGGTGGTCGAAAACGTTTTGACTACTTGTGGAGCCAAAACGGACTCCGTATGAGTCAGATATCCATGTTTCAGTTAACACTGCGCAAAACAGATTCCGAACGACAGTTACAGACTAGTTCTTGTGTAGTTGCACTCGATTTTTCCATTCTACTTCACTGAACATCTCCATATGAGATCCAATTACTTGTAGGTAAATGCAAGAGACCTCGGTTATGAGAATGCACTAGTTCCATAGCTGGAACTTTGTGTACATTCTCGAAATGCGGTTGTCGAGTGCTCATTAAGCAAGTTTCTATAAAAGATTCTGAACGAACTCCTTAAAAAAAGTTCTCCAAAAGTTCCCTATGCAAGAATCCTTTGAAGCATCTGGTCGTCACAAACGTTTTGACTACTTGTGGAGCCAAAACGGAGTCCGTATGAGTCAGATATCCATGTTTCAGTTAACACTGCGCAAAACTGATTCCGAACGACAGTTACAGACTAGTTCTTGTTTAGTTGCACTCGATTTTTTCCATTCTACTTCACTAAAAATCTCCATATGAGATCGAATTATTTGTGGGGAAATGCAAGAGACCTCGGTTATGAGGACGCACTAGGTCCATAGCTGGGACTTTGTGTCTGTTCTCGAAATGCGTTTGTCGAGTGCTCATTAAGCAAGTTTCTATAAAAGTTTCTGAACGAACTCCTTAAAAAAAGTTCTCCAAAAGTTCCCTATACAAGAATCCTTTGAAGCATCTGGTCGTCACAAACTTTTTGACTACTTGTGGAGCCAAAACGGACTCCGTATGTGTCAGATATCCATGTTTCAGTTAACACTGTGCAAAACTGATTCCGAACGACAGTTACTGACTAGTTCTTGTGTAGTTGCACTCGATTTTTTCCATTCTACTTCACTAAACATCTCCATATGAGATCCAATTACTTGTAGGGAAATGCAAGAGACCTCGGTTATGAGGATGCACTAGGTCCATAGCTGGGACTTTGTGTATGTTCTCGAAATGTGTTTGTCGAGTGCTCATTAAGAAAGTTTCTATACAAGTTTCTGAATGGAATCCTTAAGAAAAGTTCTCCAAAATTTCCCTATGAAAGAATACTTTGAAGGAACTGGTCTTCAAAAACGTTTTGACTACTTGTGGAGCCAAAACGGACTCTGTATGAGTCAGATATTCATGTTTCAGTTAACACTGCGCCAAATTGATTCCGAAGTACAGTTACGGACTAGTTCTTGTGTAGTTGCATTCAATTATTTCCATTCTACTCACTAAAAATATCCATATGAGATCCAATTAATTTTAGGGAAATTCAAGAGACCTTAGTTATGATGATGCACTAGGTCCACAGCTGGGACTTTGTGTATGTTCTTGAAATGCGTTTGTCGAGTGCTCATTAAGAAAGTTTCTATACAAGTTTCTGAACGAACTCCTTCAAAAAAGTTCTCCAAAATTTCCCTATGAAAGAATATTTTGAAGCAACTAGTCTTCACAAACGTTTTGACTACTTGTGGAGCCAAAATGGACTCCTTATGAGTCAGATATCCATGTTCAGTTAACACTGCGCAAAACTGATTCCGAACGACAGTTACAGACTAGTTCTTGTGTAGTAGCACTCGGTTTTTCCATTCTACTTCACTAAACATCTCCATATGAGATCCAATTACTTGTAGGGAAATGCAAGAGACCTCGGTTATGATGATGCACTAGGTCCATACCTGGGACTTTGTGTATGTTCTCGAAATGCGTTTGCAGAGTGCTCATTAAGAAAGTCTATATACATGTTTCTGAACGAACTCTTTAAGAAAAGTTCTCCAAAAGTTCCCTATGAAAGAATCCTTTGAATGATCTGGTCGTCACAAACGTTTTGACTACTTGTGGAGCCAAAACGGACTCCTTATGAGTCAGATATCCATGTTTCAGTTAACACTGTGCAAAACTGATTCCGAACGACAGTTACAGACTAGTTCTTGTGTAGTTGCACTCGATTTTTTCCATTCTACTCCACTAAACATCTCCATATGAGATCTAATTACTTGCAGGGAAATGCAAGAGACCTCGGTTATGATGATGCACTAGGTCATAGCTGGGACTTTGTGTATGTTCTCGAAACACGTTTGTCGAGTGCTCATGAAGAAAGTTTCAATACAAGTTTCTGAACGAACTCCTTAAGAAAAGTTCCCCAAAAGTTCCCCATGAAAGAATCCTTTAAAGCATCTGGTGGTCGCAAACATTTTGACTACTTGTGGAGCCAAAACGGACTCCGTATGAGTCAGATATCCATGTTTCAGTTAACACTGCGCAAAACTGATTCCGAACGACAGTTACAGACTAGTTCTTGTTTAGTTGCACTCGATTTTTTCCATTCTACTTCACTAAACATCTCCATATGAGATCCAATTATTTGTGGGGAAATGCAAGAGACCTCGGTTATGAGGATGCACTAGGTCCATAGCTGGGACTTTGTGTATGTTCTCGAAATGCGTTTGTCGAGTGCTCATTAAGCAAGTTTTATACAAGTTTCTGAACGAACTCCTTAAGAAAAGTTCTCCAAAAGTTCCTTATGCAAGAATCCTTTGAAACATCTGGTCGTCACAAATGTTTTGACTACTTGTGGAGCCAAAACGGACTCCGTATGAGTCAGATATCCATTTTTCAGTTAACAGTGTGCAAAACTGATTCCGAACGACAGTTACAGACTAGTTCTTGTGTAGTTGCACTCGATTTTTTCCATTCTACTTCACTAAACATCTCCATATGAGATCCAGTTACTTGTAGGGAAATGCAAGAGACCTCCGTTATGATGATGCGCTAGGTCCATAGCTGGGACTTTGTGTATGTTCTCGAAATGCGTTTGTCGAGTGCTCATTAAGAAAGTTTCTATACAAGTTTCTGAACGAACTCCTTAAGAAAAGTTCTCCGAAAGTTCCCTATGAAAGAATCCTTCAAAGCATCTAGTCGTCACAAACGTTTTGACTACTTGTGGAGCCAAAACAGACTCCGTATGATTCAAATATCCATGTTTCAGTTAACACTGCGCAAAACTGATTCCGAACGACAGTTACAGACTAGTTCTTGTGTAGTTGCACTCGATTTTTCCATTCTACTTCACTAAACATATCCATATGAGATCCAATTACTTGTAGGGAAATGCAAGAGACCTCGGTTATGAGGATGCACTAGGTCCATAGCCGGCACTTTGTGTACATTCTCAAAATGCGTGTGTCGAGTGCTCATTAAGAAAGTTTCTATACAAGTTTCTGAACGAACTCCTTAAGAAAAGTTCTCCAAAAGTTCCCTATGAAAGAATCCTTTGAAGCATCTGGTGGTCGCAAACGTTTTGACAACTTGTGGAGCCAAAACGGACTCCATATGAGTCAGATATCCATGTTTCAGTTAACACTGCGCAAAACTGATTCCAAACGACAGTTACAGACTAGTTCTTGTTTAGTTGCACTCGATTTTTTCCATTCTACTTCACTAAACATATCCATATGAGATTGAATTATATGTGGGGAAATGCAAGAGACCTCGGTTATGAGGATGCACTAGGTCCATAGCTGGGACTTTGTGTCTGTTCTCGAAATGCGGTTCTCGAGTGCTCATTAAGCAAGTTTCTATAAAAGTTTCTGAACGAACTCCTTAAAAAAAGTTCTCCAAAAGTTCCCTATGCAAGAATCCTTTGAAGCATCTGGTCGTCACAAACGTTTTGACTACTTGTGAGCCAAAACGGACTCCGTATGAGTCAGATATCCATGTTCCAGTTAACACTGTGCAAAACTGATTCCGAACGACAGTTACAGACTAGTTCTTGTGTAGTTGCACTCGATTTTTTCCATTCTACTTCACTAAACTTCTCCATATGAGATCCAATTACTTGTAGGGAAATGCAAGAGACCTCGGTTATGATGATGCATTAGGTCCATAGCTGGGACTTTGTGTATGTTCTCGAAATGCGTTTGTCGAGTGCTCATTAAGAAAGTTTCTATACAAGTTTCTGAACGAACTCCTTAAGAAAAGTTCTCCAAAAGTTCCCCATGAAAGAATCCTTTAAAGCATCTGGTGGTCGCAAACATTTTGACTACTTGTGGAGCCAAAACGGACTCCGTATGAGTCAGATATCCATGTTTCAGTTAACACTTCGCAAAACTAATTCCGAACAACAGTTACAGACTAGTTCTTGTTTAGTTGCACTCGATTTTTTTCATTCTACTTCACTAAACATCTCCATATGAGATCCAATTATTTGTGGGGAAATTCAAGAGACCTCGGTTATGAGGATGCACTAGGTCCATAGCTGGGACTTTGTGTATGTTCTCGAAATGCGTTTGTCGAGTGCTCATTAAGCAAGTTTTATACAAGTTTCTGAACGAACTCCTTAAGAAAAGTTCTCCAAAAGTTCCCTATGCAAGAATCCTTTGAAACATCTGGTCATCACAAATGTTTTGACTACTTGTGGAGCCAAAACGGACTCCGTATGAGTCAGATATCCATGTTTCAGTTAACAGTGTGCAAAACTGATTCCGAACGACAGTTACAGACTAGTTCTCGTGTAGTTGCACTCGATTTTTTCCATTCTACTTCACTAAACATCTCCATATGAGATCCAGTTACTTGTAGGGAAATGCAAGAGACCTCGGTTATGATGATGCACTAGGTTCATAGCTGGGACTTTTTGTATGTTCTCGAAATGCGTTTGTCGAGTGCTCATTAAGAAAGTTTCTATACAAGTTTCTGAACGAACTCCTTAAGAAAAGTTCTCCGAAAGTTCCCTATGAAAGAAACCTTCGAAGCATCTAGTCGTCACAAACGTTTTGACTACTTGTGGAGCCAAAACAGACTCCGTATGGTTCAGATATCCATGTTTCAGTTAACACTGCGCAAAACTGATTCCGAACGACAGTTACAGACTAGTTCTTGTGTAGTTGCACTCGATTTTTCCATTCTACTTCACTAAGCATATCCATATGAGATCCAATTACTTGTAGGGAAATGCAAGAGACCTCGGTTATGAGGATGCACTAGGTTAGCTGGAACTTTGTGTACATTCTCAAAATGCGTTTGTCGAGTGCTCATTAAGAAAGTTTCTATACAAGTTTCTGAACGAACTCCTTAAGAAAAGTTCTCCAAAAGTTCCCTATGAAAGAATCCTTTGAAGCATCTGGTGGTCGCAAACGTTTTGACTACTTGTGGAGCCAAAACGGACTCCGTATGAGTCAGATATCCATGTTTCAGTTAACACTGCGCAAAACTGATTCCGAACGACAGTTAAAGACTAGTTCTTGTTTAGTTGCACTTGATTTTTTCCATTCTACTTCACTAAACATCTCCATATGAGATCGAATTATTTGTGGGGAAATGCAAGAGACCTCGGTTATGAGGATGCACTAGGTCCATAGCTGGGACTTTGTGTCTGTTCTCGAAATGCGTTTGTCGATTGCTCATTAAGCAAGTTTCTATAAAAGTTTCTGAACGAACTCCTTAAAAAAAGTTTTCCAAAAGTTCCCTATGCAAGAATCCTTTGAAGCATCTGGTCGTCACAAACGTTTTGACTACTTGTGGAGCCAAAACGGACTCCGTATGAGTCAGATATCCGTGTTTCAATTAACACTGTGCAAAACTGATTCCGAACGACAGTTACAGACTAGTTCTGGTGTAGTTGCACTCAATTTTTTCCATTCTACTTCACTAAACATCTCCATATGAGATCCAATTACTTGTAGGGAAATGCAAGAGACCTCGGTTATGATGATGCACTAGGTCCATAGCTGGGACTTTGTGTATGTTCTCGAAATGCGTTTGTCGAGTGCTCATTAAGAAAGTTTCGATACAAGTTTCTGAACGAACTCCTTAAGAAAAGTTCTCCGAAAGTTCCCTATGAAAGAATCCTTTGAAGCATCTATTCGTCACAAACGTTTTGACTACTTGTGGAGCCAAAACAGACTCCGTATGAGTCAGATATCCATGTTTCAGTTAACACTGCGCAAATCTGATTCCAAACGACAGTTACAGACTAGTTCTTGTGTAGTTGCACTCGATTTTTCCATTCTACTTCACTAAACATCTCCATATGAGATCCAATTACTTGTAGGGAAATGCAAGAGACCTCGGTTATGAGGATGCACTAGGTCCATAGCTGGAACTTTGTGTACATTCTCGAAATGCGTTTGTCGAGTGCTCATTAAGAAAGTTTCTATACAAGTTTCTGAACGAACTCCTTAAGAAAAGTTCTCCAAAAGTTCCCTATGAAAGAATCCTTTGAAGCATCTGGTGGTCGCAAACGTTTTGACAACTTGTGGAGCCAAAACGGACTCCATATGAGTCAGATATCCATGTTTCAGTTAACACTGCGCAAAACTGATTCCGAACGACAGTTACAGACTAGTTCTTGTTTAGTTGCACTCGATTTTTTCCATTCTACTTCACTAAACATATCCATATAAGATTGAATTATATGTGGGGAAATGCAAGAGACCTCGGTTACGAGGATGCACTAGGTCCATAGCTGGGACTTTGTGTCTGTTCTCGAAATGCGGTTCTCGAGTGCTCATTAAGCAAGTTTCTATAAAAGTTTCTGAACGAACTCCTTAAAAAAAGTTCTCCAAAAGTTCCCTATGCAAGAATCCTTTGAAGCATCTGGTCGTCACAAACATTTTGACTACTTGTGAGCCAAAACGGACTCCGTATGAGTCAGATATCCATGTTCCAGTTAACACTGTGCAAAACTGATTCCGAACGACAGTTACAGACTAGTTCTTGTGTAGTTGCACTCGATTTTTTCCATTCTACTTCACTAAACTTCTCCATATGAGATCCAATTACTTGTAGGGAAATTCAAGAGACCTCGGTTATGATGATGCATTAGGTCCATAGCTGGGACTTTGTGTATGTTCTCGAAATGCGTTTGTCGAGTGCTCATTAAGAAAGTTTCTATACAAGTTTCTGAACGAACTCCTTAAGAAAAGTTCTCCAAAAGTTCCCCATGAAAGAATCCTTTAAAGCATCTGGTGGTCGCAAACATTTTGACTACTTGTGGAGCCAAAACGGACTCCGTATGAGTCAGATATCCATGTTTCAGTTAACACTGCGCAAAACTGATTCCGAACGACAGTTACAGACTAGTTCTTGTTTAGTTGCACTCGATTTTTTCCATTCTACTTCACTAAACATCTCCATATGAGATCCAATTATTTGTGGGGAAATTCAAGAGACCTCGGTTATGAGGATGCACTAGGTCCATAGCTGGGACTTTGTGTATGTTCTCGAAATGCGTTTGTCGAGTGCTCATTAAGCAAGTTTTATACAAGTTTCTGAACGAACTCCTTAAGAAAAGTTCTCCAAAAGTTCCCTATGCAAGAATCCTTTGAAACATCTGGTCGTCACAAATGTTTTGACTACTTGTGGAGCCAAAACGGACTCCGTATGAGTCAGATATCCATGTTTCAGTTAACAGTGTGCAAAACTGATTCCGAACGACAGTTACAGACTAGTTCTTGTGTAGTTGCACTCGATTTTTTCCATTCTACTTCACTAAACATCTCCATATGAGATCCAGTTACTTGTAGGGAAATGCAAGAGACCTCGGTTATGATGATGCACTAGGTTCATAGCTGGGACTTTGTGTATGTTCTCGAAATGCGTTTGTCGAGTGCTCATTAAGAAAGTTTCTATACAAGTTTCTGAACGAACTCCTTAAGAAAAGTTCTCCGAAAGTTCCCTATGAAAGAAACCTTCGAAGCATCTAGTCGTCACAAACGTTTTGACTACTTGTGGAGCCAAAACAGACTCCGTATGGTTCAGATATCCATGTTTCAGTTAACACTGCGCAAAACTGATTCCGAACGACAGTTACAGACTAGTTCTTGTGTAGTTGCACTCGATTTTTCCATTCTACTTCACTAAGCATATCCATATGAGATCCAATTACTTGTAGGGAAATGCAAGAGACCTCGGTTATGAGGATGCACTAGGTCCATAGCTGGAACTTTGTGTACATTCTCAAAATGCGTTTGTCGAGTGCTCATTAAGAAAGTTTCTATACAAGTTTCTGAACGAACTCCTTAAGAAAAGTTCTCCAAAAGTTCCCTATGAAAGAATCCTTTGAAGCATCTGGTGGTCGCAAACGTTTTGACTACTTGTGGAGCCAAAACGGACTCCGTATGAGTCAGATATCCATGTTTCAGTTAACACTGCCCAAAACTGATTCCGAACGACAGTTACAGACTAGTTCTTGTTTAGTTGCACTTGATTTTTTCCATTCTACTTCACTAAACATCTCCATATGAGATCGAATTATTTGTGGGGAAATGCAAGAGACCTCGGTTATGAGGATGCACTAGGTCCATAGCTGGGACTTTGTGTCTGTTCTCGAAATGCGTTTGTCGATTGCTCATTAAGCAAGTTTCTATAAAAGTTTCTAAACGAACTCCATAAAAAAAGTTCTCCAAAAGTTCCCTATGCAAGAATCCTTTGAAGCATCTGGTCGTCACAAACGTTTTGACTACTTGTGGAGCCAAAACGGACTCCGTATGAGTCAGATATCCATGTTTCAATTAACACTGTGCAAAACTGATTCCGAACGACAGTTACAGACTAGTTCTTGTGTAATTGCACTCAATTTTTTCCATTCTACTTCACTAAATATCTCCATATGAGATCCAATTACTTGTAGGGAAATGCAAGAGACCTCGGTTATGATGATGCACTAGGTCCATAGCTGGGACTTTGTGTATGTTCTCGAAATGCGTTTGTCGAGTGCTCATTAAGAAAGTTTCGATACAAATTTCTGAACGAACTCCTTAAGAAAAGTTCTCCAAAAGTTCCCTATGAAAGAATCCTTTGAAGCATCTAGTCGTCACAAACGTTTTGACTACTTGTGGAGCCAAAACAGACTCCGTATGAGTCAGATATCCATGTTTCAGTTAACACTGCGCAAATCTGATTCCAAACGACAGTTACAGACTAGTTCTTGTGTAGTTGCACTCGATTTTTACATTCTACTTCACTAAACATCTCCATATGAGATCCAATTACTTGTAGGGAAATGCAAGAGACCTTGGTTATGAGGATGCACTAGGTCCATAGCTGGAACTTTGTGTACATTCTCGAAATGCGTTTGTCGAGTGCTCATTAAGAAAGTTTCTATACAAGTTTCTGAACGAACTCCTTAAGAAAAGTTCTCCAAAAGTTCCCTATGAAAGAATCCTTTGAAGCATCTGGTGGTCGCAAACGTTTTGACAACTTGTGGAGCCAAAACGGACTCCATATGAGTCAGATATCCATGTTTCAGTTAACACTGCGCAAAACTGATTCCGAACGACAGTTACAGACTAGTTCTTGTTTAGTTGCACTCGATTTTTTCCATTCTACTTCACTAAACATATCCATATGAGATTGAATTATATGTGGGGAAATGCAAGAGACCTCGGTTATGAGGATGCACTAGGTCCATAGCTGGGACTTTGTGTCTGTTCTCGAAATGCGGTTCTCGAGTGCTCATTAAGCAAGTTTCTATAAAAGTTTCTGAACGAACTCCTTAAAAAAAGTTCTCCAAAAGTTCCCTATGCAAGAATCGTTTGAAGCATCTGGTCGTCACAAACGTTTTGACTACTTGTGAGCCAAAACGGACTCCGTATGAGTCAGATATCCATGTTCCAGTTAACACTGTGCAAAACTGATTCCGAACGACAGTTACAGACTAGTTCTTGTGTAGTTGCACTCGATTTTTTCCATTCTACTTCACTAAACTTCTCCATATGAGATCCAATTACTTGTAGGGAAATGCAAGAGACCTCGGTTATGATGATGCATTAGGTCCATAGCTGGGACTTTGTGTATGTTCTCGAAATGCGTTTGTCGAGTGCTCATTAAGAAAGTTTCTATACAAGTTTCTGAACGAACTCCTTAAGAAAAGTTCTCCAAAAGTTCCCCATGAAAGAATCCTTTAAAGCATCTGGTGGTCGCAAACATTTTGACTACTTGTGCAGCCAAAACGGACTCCGTATGAGTCAGATATCCATGTTTCAGTTAACACTGCGCAAAACTGATTCCGAACGACAGTTACAGACTAGTTCTTGTTTAGTTGCACTCGATTTTTTCCATTCTACTTCACTAAACATCTCCATATGAGATCCAATTATTTGTGGGGAAATGCAAGAGACCTCGGTTATGAGGATGCACTAGGTCCATAGCTGGGACTTTGTGTATGTTCTCGAAATGCGTTTGTCGAGTGCTCATTAAGCAAGTTTTATACAAGTTTCTGAACGAACTCCTTAAGAAAAGTTCTCCAAAAGTTCCCTATGCAAGAATCCTTTGAAGTATCTGGTCGTCACAAACGTTTTGACTACTTGTGGAGCCAAAACGGACTCCGTATGAGTCAGATATCCATGTTTCAATTAACACTGTGCAAAACTGATTCCGAACGACAGTTACAGACTAGTTCTTGTGTAGTTGCACTCAATTTTTTCCATTCTACTTCACTAAACATCTCCATATGAGATCCAATTACTTGTAGGGAAATGAAAGAGACCTTGGTTATGATGATGCACTAGGTCCATAGCTGGGACTTTGTGTATGTTCTCGAAATGCGTTTGTCGAGTGCTCATTAAGAAAGTTTCGATACAAGTTTCTGAACGAACTCCTTAAGAAAAGTTCTCCGAAAGTTCCCTATGAAAGATTCCTTTGAAGCATCTAGTTGTCACAAACGTTTTGACTACTTGTGGAGCCAAAACAGACTCCGTATGAGTCAGATATCCATGTTTCAGTTAACACTGCGCAAATCTGATTCCAAACGACAGTTACGGACTAGTTCTTGTGTAGTTGCACTCGATTTTTCCATTCTACTTCACTAAACATCTCCATATGAGAT
>NC_057811.1:114112164-114128643 GCF_018294505.1 Triticum aestivum
GGTTATGAGGATGCACTAGGTCCATAGCTGGAACTTTGTGTACATTCTCGAAATGCGTTTGTCGAGTGCTCATTAAGAAAGTTTCTATACAAGTTTCTGAACGAACTCCTTAAGAAAAGTTCTCCAAAAGTTCCCTATGAAAGAATCCTTTGAAGCATCTGGTGGTCGCAAACGTTTTGACAACTTGTGGAGCCAAAACGGACTCCATATGAGTCAGATATCCATGTTTCAGTTAACACTGCGCAAAACTGATTCCGAACGACAGTTACAGACTAGTTCTTGTTTAGTTGCACTCGATTTTTTCCATTCTACTTCACTAAACATATCCATATGAGATTGAATTATATGTGGGGAAATGCAAGAGACCTCGGTTATGAGGATGCACTAGGTCCATAGCTGGGACTTTGTGTCTGTTCTCGAAATGCGGTTCTCGAGTGCTCATTAAGCAAGTTTCTATAAAAGTTTCTGAACGAACTCCTTAAAAAAAGTTCTCCAAAAGTTCCCTATGCAAGAATCCTTTGAAGCATCTGGTCGTCACAAACGTTTTGACTACTTGTGGAGCCAAAACAGACTCCGTATGAGTCAGATATCCATGTTTCAGTTAACACTGTGCAAAACTGATTCCGAACGACAGTTACAGACTAGTTCTTGTGTAGTTGCACTCGATTTTTTCCATTCTACTTCTCTAAACTTCTCCATATGAGATCCAATTACTTGTAGGGAAATGCAAGAGACCTCGATTATGATGATGCATTAGGTCCATAGCTGGGACTTTGTGTATGTTCTCGAAATGCGTTTGTCGAGTGCTCATTAAGAAAGTTTCTATACAAGTTTCTGAACGAACTCCTTAAGAAAAGTTCTCCAAAAGTTCCCCATGAAAGAATCCTTTAAAGCATCTGGTGGTCGCAAACATTTTGACTACTTGTGGAGCCAAAACGGACTCCGTATGACTCAGATATCCATGTTTCAGTTAACACTGCGCAAAACTGATTCCGAACGACAGTTACAGACTAGTTCTTGTTTAGTTGCACTCGATTTTTTCCATTCTACTTCACTAAACATCTCCATATGAGATCCAATTATTTGTGGGGAAATGCAAGAGACCTCGGTTATGAGGATGCACTAGGTCCATAGCTGGGACTTTGTGTATGTTCTCGAAATGCGTTTGTCGAGTGCTCATTAAGCAAGTTTTATACAAGTTTCTGAACGAACTCCTTAAGAAAAGTTCTCCAAAAGTTCCCTATGCAAGAATCCTTTGAAGCATCTGGTCGTCACAAACGTTTCGACTACTTGTGGAGCCAAAACGGACTCCGTATGAGTCAGATATCCATGTTTCAATTAACACTGTGCAAAACTGATTCCGAACGACAGTTACAGACTAGTTCTTGTGTAGTTGCACTCAATTTTTTCCATTCTACTTCACTAAACATCTCCATATGAGATCCAATTACTTGTAGGGAAATGCAAGAGACCTTGGTTATGATGATGCACTAGGTCCATAGCTGGGACTTTGTGTATGTTCTCGAAATGCGTTTGTCGAGTGCTCATTAAGAAAGTTTCGATACAAGTTTCTGAACGAACTCCTTAAGAAAAGTTCTCCGAAAGTTCCCTATGAAAGAATCCTTTGAAGCATCTAGTTGTCACAAACGTTTTGACTACTTGTGGAGCCAAAACAGACTCCGTATGAGTCAGATATCCATGTTTCAGTTAACACTGCGCAAATCTGATTCCAAACGACAGTTACGGACTAGTTCTTGTGTAGTTGCACTCGATTTTTCCATTCTACTTCACTAAACATCTCCATATGAGATCCAATTACTTGTAGGGAAATGCAAGAGACCTCGGTTATGAGGATGCACTAGGTCCATAGCTGGAACTTTGTGTACATTCTCGAAATGCGTTTGTCGAGTGCTCATTAAGAAAGTTTCTATACAAGTCTCTGAACGAACTCCTTAAGAAAAGTTCTCCAAAAGTTCCCTATGAAAGAATCCTTTGAAGCATCTGGTGGTCGCAAACGTTTTGACAACTTGTGGAGCCAAAACGGACTCCATATGAGTGAGATATCCATGTTTCAGTTAACACTGCGCAAAACTGATTCCGAACGACAGTTACAGACTAGTTCTTGTTTAGTTGCACTCGATTTTTTCCATTCTACTTCACTAAACATATCCATATGAGATTGAATTATATGTGGGGAAATGCAAGAGACCTCGGTTATGAGGATGCACTAGGTCCATAGCTGGGACTTTGTGTCTGTTCTCGAAATGCGGTTCTCGAGTGCTCATTAAGCAAGTTTCTATAAAAGTTTCTGAACGAACTCCTTAAAAAAAGTTCTCCAAAACTTCCCTATGCAAGAATCCTTTGAAGCATCTGGTCGTCACAAACGTTTTGACTACTTGTGGAGCCAAAACGGACTCCGTATGAGTCAGATATCCATGTTTCAGTTAACACTGTGCAAAACTGATTCCGAACGACAGTTACAGACTAGTTCTTGTGTAGTTGCACTCGATTTTTTCCATTCTACTTCACTAAACTTCTCCATATGAGATGCAATTACTTGTAGGGAAATGCAAGAGACCTCGGTCATGATCATGCATTAGGTCCATAGCTGGGACTTTGTGTATGTTCTCGAAATGCCTTTGTCGAGTGCTCATTAAGCAAGTTTTATACAAGTTTCTGAACGAACTCCTTAAGAAAAGTTCTCCAAAAGTTCCCTATGCAAGAATCCTTTGAAGCATCTGGTCGTCACAAACGTTTTGACTACTTGTGGAGCCAAAACGGACTCCGTATGAGTCAGATATCCATGTTTCAGTTAACACTGCGCAAAACTGATTCCGAACGACAGTTACAAACTAGTTCTTGTTTAGTTGCACTCGATTCTTTCCATTCTACTTCACTAAACATCTCCATATGAGATCCAATTATTTGTGGGGAAATGCAAGAGACCTCGGTTATGAGGATGCACTATGTCCATAGCTGGGACTTTGTGTATGTTCTCGAAATGCCTTTGTCGAGTGCTCATTAAGCAAGTTTTATACAAGTTTCTGAACGAACTCCTTAAGAAAAGTTCTCCAAAAGTTCCCTATGCAAGAATCCTTTGAAGCATCTGGTCGTCACAAACGTTTTGACTACTTGTGGAGCCAAAACGGACTCCGTATGAGTCAGATATCCATGTTTCAGTTAACACTGTGCAAAACTGATTCCGAACGACAGTTACAGACTAGTTCTTGTGTAGTTGCACTCGATTTTTTCCATTCTACTTCACTAAACATCTCCATATGAGAACCAATTACTTGTAGGGAAATGCAACAGACCTCGGTTATGAGGATGCACTAGGTCCATAGCTGGGACTTTGTGTATGTTCTCGAAATGCGTTTGTCGAGTGCACATTAAGAAAGTTTCTATACAAGTTTCTGAACGAACTCCTTAAGAAAAGTTCTCCAAAAGTTCCCTATGAAAGAATACTTTGAAGCATCTGGTCGTCACAAACGTTTTGACTACTTGTGGAGCCAAAACGGACTCCGTATAAGTCAGTATCCATGTTTCAGTTATCATTGCACAAAACTGATTCCGAACGACAGTTACAGACTAGTTCTTGTGTAGTTGCACTCGATTTTTTCCATTGTACTTCACTAAACATCTCCATATGAGATCCAATTACTTGTAGGGAAATGCAAGAGACATCGGTTATGATGATGCACTAGGTCCATAGCTGGGACTTTGTGTATGTTCTCGAAATGCGTTTGTCGAGTGCTCATTAAGAAAGTTTCCATTCAAGTTTCTGAACGAAGTCCTTAAGAAACGTTCTCCAAAATTTCCCTATGAAATAATCCTTTGAAGCATCTGGTGGTCGCAAACATTTTGACTACTTGTGGAGCCAAAACGGACTCCGTATGATTCAGATATCCATGTTTCAGTTAACACTGTGCAAAACTGATTCCGAACGACAGTTACAGACTAGTTCTTGTTTAGTTGCACTCGAGTTTTTCCATTCTACTTCACTAAACATCTCCATATGAGATCCAATTACTTGTAGAGAAATGCAAGAGACCTCGATTATGACGATGCACTAGGTCCATAGCTGGGACTTTGTGTATGTTCTCGAAATGCGTTTGTCGAGTGCTCATTAAGAAAATTTATATACAAGTTTCTGAACGAACTCCTTAAGAAAAGTTCTCCAAAAGTTCCCTATGAAAGAATCCTTTGAAGCATCTGGTCGTCACAAACATTTTGGATACTTGTGGAGCCAAAACGGACTCCGTATGAGTCAGATATCCATGTTTCAGTTAACACCGCGGAAAATTGATTCCGAACGACAGTTACAGACTAGTTCTTGTGTAGTTGCACTCGATTTTCTCCATTCTACTTCACTAAACATCTCCATATGAGATCCAATTACCTGTAGGGAAATCCAAGAGACCTTGGTTATGAGGATGCACTAGGTCCACAGCTGGGACTTTGTGTATGTTCTCGAAATGCATTTGTTGAGTGCTCATTAAGAAAGTTTCTATACAAGTTTCTGAATGGACTCCTTAAGAAAAGTTCTCCAAAAGTTCTCTATGAAAGAATCCTTTGAAGCATCTTGTCGTCACAAACGTTTTGACTACCTGTGGAGCCAAAACGGACTCCGTATGAGTCAGATATTCATGTTTCAGTTAACACTGCGCCAAACTGATTCCGAACTACAGTTACAGACTAGTTCTTGTGTAGTTGCATTCAATTATTTCCATTCTACTCACTAAACATATCCATATGAGATCCAATTACTTGTAGGGAAATTTAAGAGACCTTAGTTATGATGATGCACTAGGTCCGCAGCTGGGACTTTGTGTATGTTCTTGAAATGCGTTTGTCGAGTGCTCATTAAGAAAGTTTCTATACAAGTTTTTGAACGAACTCCTTAAGAAAAGTTCTCCAAAATTTCCCTATGAAAGAATCCTTTGAAGCATCTGGTGGTCGCAAACGTTTTGACTACTTGTGGAGCCAAAACGGACTCCGTATGATTCAGATATCCATGTTTCAGTTAAGACTGCGCAAAACTGATTCCGAACGACAGTTACAGACTAGTTCTTGTTTAGTTGCACTCGATTTTTTCCATTCTACTTCACTAAACATCTGCATATGAGATCCAATTATTCGTGGGAAATGCAAGAGATCTCGGTTATGAAGATGCACTAGGTCCATAGCTGGGACTTTGTGTAGGTTCTCGAAATGCCTTTGTCGAGTGCTCATTAAGCAAGTTTTATACAAGTTTCTGAAGAACTCCTTAAGAAAAGTTCTACAAAAGTTCCCTATGCAAGAATCCTTTGAAGCATCTGGTCGTCACAAACATTTTGACTGCTTGTGGAGCCAAAACGAACTCCGTATGAGTCAGCTATCCATGTTTCAGTTAACACTGTGCAAAACTGATTCCGAACGACAGTTACAGACTAGTTCATGTGTAGTTGCACTCGATTTTTTCCATTCTACTTCACTAAACATCTCCATATGAGATCCAATTACTTGTAGGGAAATGCAAGAGACTCGGTTATGATGATGCACTAGGTCCATAGCTGGGACTTTGTGTATGTTCTCGAAATGCGTTTGTCGAGTGCTCATTAAGAAAGTTTCTATACAAGTTTCTAAACGAACTCCTTAAGAAAAGTTCTCCAAAAGTTCCCTATGAAAGAATCCTTTCAAGAATCTGGTCGTCACAAACGTTTTGACTACTTGTGGAGCCAAACGGACTCCATATAAGTGAGATATTCATGTTTCAGTTAACACTGCACAAAACTGATTCCGAACGACAGTTACAGACTAGTTCTTGTGTAGTTGCACTCGATTTTTCCATTCTACTTCACTAAACATCTCCATATGAGATCCAATTACTTGTAGGAAAATGCAAGAGACCTCGGTTATGAGGATGCACTAGGTCCATAGCTGGAACTTTGTGTACGTTCTCGAAATGCGTTTGTCGAGTGCTCATGAAGAAAGTTTCTATACAATTTTCTTAAAGAACTCCTTAAGAAAAGTTCTCCAAAAGTTCCCTATGAAAGAATCCTTTGAAGCATCTGGTCGTCACAAATGTTTTGACTACTTGTGGAGCCAAAACGGACTCCGTGTGAGTCAGATATACATGTTTCAGTTAACACTGCGCAAAACTAATTCTGAACGATAGTTACACACTAGTTCTTGTGTAGTTGCACTCGATTTTTTCCATTCTACTGCACTAAACATCTCCATATGATATCCAATTACTTGTAGGGAAATGCAAAAGACCTCGGTTATGATGATGCACTAGGTCCATAGCTGGGACTTTGTGTATGTTCTCGAAATGCATTTGTCGAGTGCTCATTAAAAAAGTTTCTATACAAGTTTCTGAACGAACTCCTTAAGAAAAGTTCTCCAAAAGTTACCTATGAAAGAATCCTTGGAAGCATCAGGTGGTCGCAAATGTTTTGACTACTTGTGGAGACAAAACGGACTCCGTATGAGTCAGATATCCATGTTTCAGTTAACACTGCGCAAAACTGATTCCGAACGACAGTGACAGACTAGTTCTTGTTTAGTTGCACTCGATTTTTTCCATTCTACTTCACTAAACAGCTCCATATGAGATCCAATTACTTGTGGGGAAATGCAAGAGACCTCGGTTATGAGGATGCACTAGGTCCATAGCTGGGACTTTGTGTATGTTCTCGAAATGCGTTTGTCGAGTGCTCATTAAGAAAGTTTCTATACAAGTTTCTGAACGAACTCATTAAGAAAAGTTCTCCAAAAGTTCCCTATGCAAGAATCCTTTGAAGCATCTGGTCGTCACAAATGTTTTGACTACTTGTGGAGCCAAAACGGACTCCGTATGAGTCAGATATCCATGTTTCAGATAACACTGTGCAAAACTGATTCTGAACGACAGTTACAGACTAGTTCTTGTGTAGTTGCACTCGATTTTTTCCATTCTAATTCACTAAACATCTCCATATGAGATCCAATTACTTGTAGGGAAATACAAGAGACCTTGGTTATGATGATGCACTAGGTCCATAGCTGGGACCTTGTGTGTGTTCTCGAAATGCGTTTGTCGACAGCTCATTAAGAAAGTTTCTATACAAGTTTCTGAACGAACTCCTTAAGAAAAGTTCTCCAAAAGTTCCCTATGAAAGAATCCTTTAAAGCATCTGGTCATCACAAAAGTTTTGACTACTTGTGGAGCCAAAACGGACTCCGTACGAGTCGGATATCCATGTCTCTGTTAACACTGCGCGAAACTGATTCCGAACGACAGTTACTGACTAGTTCTTGTGTAGTTGCACTCGATTTTTTCCATTCTAATTCACTAAACATCTCCATATGAGATCCAATTACTTGTAGGGAAATGCAAGAGACCTCGGTTATGATGATGCTGTTGGAAATATGCCCTAGAGGCAATAATAAATGGTTATTATTATATTTCTTTGTTCATGATAATTGTCTATTGTTCATGCTATAATTGTGTTATCCGGAAATCGTAATACATGTGTGAATATATAGACCACAACGTGTCCCTAGTAAGCCTCTAGTTGACTAGCTCGTTGATCAACCGATAGTCATGGTTTCCTGACTATGGACATTGGATGTCGTTGATAACGGGATCAGATCATTAGGAGAATGATGTGATGGACAAGACCCAATCCTAAGCATAGCATAAAAGATCGTGTAGTTTCGTTTGCTAGAGCTTTTCCAATGTCAAGTATCTTTTCCTTAGACCATGGGATCGTGCAACTCCCGGATACTGTAGGAGTGCTTTGGGTGTGCCAAACGTCACAACGTAACTGGGTGACTATAAAGGTGCACTACGGGTATCTCCGAAAGTGTCTGTTGGGTTGGCACGGATCGAGACTGGGATTTGTCACTCCGTATGACGGAGAGGTATCTCTGGGCCCACTCGGTAATGCATCATCATAATGAGCTCAATGTGACTAAGGCGTTAGTCACGGGATCATGCATTGCGGTACGAGTAAAGAGACTTGCCGGTAACGAGATTGAACAAGGTATTGGGATACCGACGATCGAATCTCGGGCAAGTAACATACCGATTGACAAAGGGAATTGTATACGGGATTGATTAAATCCTCGACATCGTGGTTCATCCGATGAGATCATCGTGGAACATGTGGGAGCCAACATGGGTATCCAGATCCCGCTGTTGGTTATTGACCGGAGAGGCGTCTCGGTCATGTCTGCATGTCTCCCGAACCCGTAGGGTCTACACACTTAAGGTTCGGTGACGCTAGGGTTGAAGAGATATGAGTATGCGGAAACCCGAAAGTTGTTCGGAGTCCCGGATGAGATCCCGGACGTCACGAGGAGTTCCGGAATGGTCCGGAGGTGAAGAATTATATATAGGAAGTCAAGTTTCGGCCACCGGGAAAGTTTCGGGGGTTACCGGTATTGTACCGGGACCACCGGAAGGGTCCCGGGGGTCCACCGGGTGGGGACACCTATCCCGGAGGGCCCCGTGGGCTGAAGTGAGAAGGGAACCAGCCCCTAGTGGGCTGGGCGCCCCCCATGGGCCTCCCCCCTGTGCCTAGGGTTGGAAACCCTAGGGTGGGGGGGCGCCCCACTTGCCTTGGGGGGCAAGTCTCCCCACTTGGCCGCCGCCCCCTCCCTTGATGGGATCTTGGCCGGCGCCCCCCCTCCCAGGGGGCCTATATAAAGGGGGGAGGGAGGGCAGCAACATTACAGCCTTGGGCGCCTCCCTCCTCCCCTGCTACACCTCTCCCTCTCGCAGAAGCTCGGCGAAGCCCTGCCGAGACCCGCTACATCCACCACCACGCCGTCGTGCTGCTGGATCTCCATCAACCTCTCCTTCCCCCTTGCTGGATCAAGAAGGAGGAGACGTCGCTGCACCGTACTTGTGTTGAACGCGGAGGTGCCGTCCGTTCGGCACTCGGTCATCGGTGATTTGGATCACGGCGAGTACGACTCCGTCATCCACGTTCATTGGAACGCTTCCGCTCGCGATCTACAAGGGTACGTAGATGCACTCCTTTCCCCTCGTTGCTAGTATACTCCATAGATGGATCTTGGTGAGCATAGGAAAATTTTAAAATTCTGCTACGATCCCCAACAGTGGCATCATGAGCCAGGCCTATGCGTAGTTACTATGCACGAGTAGAACACAAAGCAGTTGTGGGCGTTGATGTTGCCAATTCTTCTTGCCGCTACTAGTCTTGTCTTGTTTCGGCGGTATTGTGGGATGAAGCGGCCCGGACCGACCTTACACGTACGCTTACGTGAGACAGGTTCCACCGACTGACATGCACTAGTTGCATAAGGTGGCTAGCGGGTGTCTGTCTCTCCTACTTTAGTCGGAACGGACTCGATGAAAAGGGTCCTTATGAAGGGTAAATAGAAATTGGCAAATCACGTTGTGGTTTTACGTAGGTAAGAAACGTTCTTGATAGAAACCTATACAAGCCACGTAAAAACTTGCAACAACAATTAGAGGACGTCTAACTTGTTTTTGCAGCAAGTGCTATGTGATGTGATATGGCCAGAAGATGTGATGAATGATATATGTGATGTATGAGATTGATCATATTCTTGTAATAGGAATCACGACTTGCATGTCGATGAGTATGACAACCGGCAGGAGCCATAGGAGTTGTCTTTATTATTTTGTATGACCTGCGTGTCATTGGATAACGCCATGTAAATTACTTTACTTTGTTGCTAAACGCGTTAGCCATAGAAGTAGAAGTAATCATTGGCGTGACGACTTCATGAAGACACAATGATGGAGATCATGATGATGGAGATCATGGTGTCATGCCGGTGACGAAGATGATCATGGTGCCCCGAAGATGGAGATCAAAGGAGCATAATGATATTGGCCATATCATGTCACTATTTGATTGCATGTGATGTTTATCATGTTTTTGCATCTTATTTGCTTAGTACGACGGTAGTAAGTAAGATGATCCCTTATGATAATTTCAAGCAAAGTGTTCCCCCTAACTGTGCACCGTTGCGAAGGTCCGTTGTTTCGAAGCACCACGTGATGATCGGGTGTGATAGATTCTAACGTTCGCATACAATGGGTGTTGACGAGCCTAGCATGTACAGACATGGCCTCGGAACACACGCAATACACTTAGGTTGACTTGACGAGCCTAGCATGTACAGACATGGCCTCGGAACACGGAGGACCGAAAGGTCGAGCATGAGTCGTATAGAAGATACGATCAACATGGAGATGTTCACCGATCTTGACTAGTCCGTCTCACGTGATGATCGGACACGGCCTAGTTAACTCGGATCATGTTTCACTTAGATGACTAGAGGGATGTCTATCTGAGTGGGAGTTCATTGAGTAATTTGATTAGATGAACTTAATTATCATGAACTTAGTCTAAAATCTTTACACTATGTCTTGTAGATCAAATGGCCCACGTTGTCCTCAATTTCAACGCGTTCCTAGAGAAAACCAAGCTGAAAGATGATGGCAGCAACTATACGGACTGGGTCCGGAACCTGAGGATCATCCTCATAGCAGCCAAGAAAGATTATGTCTTAGAAGCACCGCTAGGTGAAGCACCAATCCCAGAGAACCAAGACGTTATGAACGCTTGGCAGCAGCGTGCTGATGATTACTCCCTCGTTCAGTGCGGCATGCTTTACAGCTTAGAACCGGGTCTCCAAAAGCGTTTTGAGAAACATGGAGCATATGAGATGTTCGAGGAGCTGAAAATGGTTTTCCAAGCTCATGCCCGGGTCGAGAGATATGAAGTCGCCGACAAGTTCTTCAGCTGTAAAATGGAGGAGAATAGTTCTGTTAGTGAACACATACTCAGAATGTCTGGGTTACACAACCGCTTATCTCAGCTGGGAATCAATCTCCCGGATGACGCGGTCATTGACAGAATCCTCCAGTCGCTTCCACCAAGCTACAAGAGCTTTGTGATGAACTTCAATATGCAGGGGATGGAAAAGACCATTCCCGAGGTATATTCAATGCTGAAATCAGCGGAGGTGGAGATCAGAAAAGAACATCAAGTGTTGATGGTGAATAAAACCACTAAGTTCAAGAAGGGCAAGGGTAAGAAGAACTTCAAGAAGGACGGCAAGGGAGTTGCCGCGCCCGGTAAGCCAGTTAGTGGGAAGAAGTCAAAGAGTGGACCCAAGCCTGAGACTGAGTGCTTTTATTGCAAGGGAAGTGGTCACTGGAAGCGGAACTGCCCCAAATACTTAGCGGACAAGAAGGCCGGCAACACCAAAGGTATATGTGATATACATGTAATTGATGTGTACCTTACCAGTACTCGTAGTAGCTCCTGGGTATTTGATACCGGTGCGGTTGCTCATATTTGTAACTCAAAACAGGAACTACGGAATAAACGGAGACTGGTGAAGGACGAGGTGACGATGCGCGTCGGGAATGGTTCCAAGGTCGATGTGATCGCCGTCGGCACGCTACCTCTGCATCTACCCACGGGATTAGTTTTAAACCTCAATAATTGTTATTTAGTGCCAGCTTTGAGCATGAACATTGTATCTGGATCTCGTTTAATTCGAGATGGCTACTCATTTAAATCCGAGAATAATGGTTGTTCTATTTATATGAGAGATATGTTTTATGGTCATGCCCCGCTGATTAATGGTTTATTCTTGATGAATCTCGAACGTGATGTTACACATATTCATAGTGTGAATACCAAAAGATGTAAAGTTGATAACGATAGTCCCACATACTTGTGGCACTGCCGTCTTGGTCACATTGGTGTCAAGCGCATGAAGAAGCTCCATGCAGATGGACTTTTGGAGTCTCTTGATTACGAATCATTTGACACGTGCGAACCATGCCTCATGGGTAAGATGACCAAGACTCCGTTCTCCGGAACAATGGAGCGAGCAACCAACTTATTGGAAATCATACATACCGATGTGTGCGGTCCAATGAGTGTTGAGGCTCGTGGAGGATATCGTTATGTTCTCACTCTCACTGATGACTTAAGTAGATATGGGTATGTCTACCTAATGAAACACAAGTCTGAAACCTTTGAAAAGTTCAAGGAATTTCAGAGTGAGGTTGAGAATCAACGTGACAGGAGAATAAAATTCTTACGATCAGATCGTGGTGGAGAATATTTAAGTCATGAATTTGGTGCGCACTTAAGGAAATGTGGAATCGTTTCACAACTCACGCCGCCTGGAACACCTCAACGAAACGGTGTGTCCGAACGTCGTAATCGCACTCTATTGGATATGGTGCGATCTATGATGTCTCTTACCGATTTACCGCTCTCATTTTGGGGCTATGCTTTAGAGACTGCCGCATTCACTTTAAATAGGGCTCCGTCGAAATCCGTTGAGACGACACCGTATGAATTATGGTTTGGGAAGAAACCTAAGCTGTCGTTTCTAAAAGTTTGGGGATGCGATGCTTATGTCAAGAAACTTCAACCAGAAAAGCTCGAACCCAAGTCGGAAAAATGTGTCTTCATAGGATACCCTAAGGAAACTATTGGGTGTACCTTCTACCTCAGATCCGAAGGCAAGATCTTCGTTGCCAAAAACGGTTCCTTTCTGGAGAAGGAGTTTCTCTCGAAAGAATTGAGTGGGAGGAAAGTGGACCTTGATGAGGTGATAGTCACCCCTTCCGAACCGGAAAGTAGCGCAGCGCGGGAAGATGTTCCTGTGGTGCCTACACCGACTGGGGAGGAAGTTAATGATGATGATCATGAAGCTTCGGATCAAGTTACTACTGAACTTCGTAGGTCCACAAGGACACGTTCCGCACCAGAGTGGTACGGCAACCCTGTCCTGGAAATCATGTTGTTAGACAACGGTGAACCTTCGAACTATGAAGAAGCGATGGCGGGCCTGGATTCCGACAAATGGCTAGAAGCCATGAAATCCGAGATAGGATCCATGTATGAAAACGAAGTATGGACTTTGACTGACTTGCCCGATGATCAGCGAGCCATAGAAAACAAATGGATCTTTAAGAAGAAGACGGACGCGGATGGTAATGTGACCATCTACAAAGCTCGACTTGTCGCTAAGGGTTATCGACAAGTTCAAGGGGTTGACTACGATGAGACTTTCTCACCCGTAGCGAAGCTGAAGTCCGTCCGAATCATGTTAGCAATTGCCGCATACTATGATTATGAGATATGGCAGATGGACGTCAAAACGGCATTCCTTAACGGCTTCCTTAAGGAAGAGTTGTATATGATGCAGCCGGAAGGTTTTGTCGATCCTAAGAATGCTAACAAAGTTTGCAAGCTCCAGCACTCAATCTATGGGCTGGTGCAAGCATCTCGGAGTTGGAACATTCGCTTTGATGAGATGATCAAAGCGTTTGGGTTTACACAGACTTATGGAGAAGCCTGTGTTTACAAGAAAGTGAGTGGGAGCTCTGTAGCATTTCTCATATTATATGTGGATGACATACTATTGATGGGAAATGATATAGAATTCTTGGAAAGTATAAAGGCCTATTTGAATAAGTGTTTTTCAATGAAGGACCTTGGAGAAGCTGCTTATATATTAGGCATCAAGATCTATAGAGATAGATCAAGACGCCTCATTGGTCTTTCACAGAGTACATACCTTGACAAGATATTGAAGAAGTTCAATATGGATCAGTCCAAGAAGGGGTTCTTGCCTGTATTGCAAGGTGTGCAATTGAGCACGGCTCAATGCCCGACCACGGCAGAAGATAGAGAAAAGATGAGTGTCATCCCCTATGCCTCGGCCATAGGGTCTATTATGTATGCCATGCTGTGTACCAGACCTGATGTAAACCTTGCCGTAAGTTTGGTAGGAAGGTACCAAAGTAATCCCCGCATGGAACACTAGACAGCGGTCAAGAATATCTTGAAGTACCTGAAGAGGACTAAGGATATGTTTCTCGTTTATGGAGGTGACGAAGAGCTCGTCATAAAGGGTTACGTCGACGCTAGCTTTGACACATATCTGGATGACTCGAAGTCACAAACCGGATACGTGTATATTTTGAATGGAGGAGCAGTAAGCTGGTGCAGTTGCAAGCAAAGCATCGTGGCAGGATCTACATGTGAAGCGGAGTACATGGCAGCCTCGGAGGCAGCACAGGAAGCAGTCTGGATGAAGGAGTTCATTACCGACCTAGGGGTGATTCCCAATGCGTCGGGCCCGATGACTCTCTTCTGTGACAACACTGGAGCTATTGCCCTTGCGAAGGAGCCCAGGTTTCACAGGAAGACCAGGCATATCAAGCGTCGCTTCAACTCCATTCGTGAAAGTGTTCAAAATGGAGACATAGATATTTGTAAAGTACTTACGGACCTGAATGTAGCAGATCCGTTGACTAAACCTCTCCCTAGAGCAAAACATGATCAACACCAGGACGCAATGGGTGTTCGATTCATCACAATGTAACTAGATTATTGACTAGTGCAAGTGGGAGACTGTTAGAAATATGCCCTAGAGGCAATAATAAATGGTTATTATTATATTTCTTTGTTCATGATAATTGTCTATTGTTCATGCTATAATTGTGTTATCCGGAAATCGTAATACATGTGTGAATATATAGACCGCAACGTGTCCCTAGTAAGCCTCTAGTTGACTAGCTCGTTGATCAACCGATAGTCATGGTTTCCTGACTCTGGACATTGGATGTCGTTTGATAACGGGATCACATCATTAGGAGAATGATGTGATGGACAAGACCCAATCCTAAGCATAGCATAAAAGATCGTGTAGTTTCGTTTGCTAGAGCTTTTCCAATGTCAAGTTCTTTTCCTTAGACCATGAGATCGTGCAACTCCCGGATACCGTAGGAGTGCTTTGGGTGTGCAAAACGTCACAACGTAACTGGGTGACTATAAAGGTGCACTACGGGTATCTCCGAAAGTGTCTGTTGGGTTGGCACGGATCGAGACTGGGATTTGTCTCTCCGTATGACGGAGAGGTATCTCTGGGCCCACTCGGTAATGCATCATCATAATGAGCTCAATGTGACTAAGGCGTTAGTCACGGGATCATGCATTGCGGTACGAGTAAAGAGACTTGCCGGTAACGAGATTGAACAAGGTATTGGGATACCGACGATCGAATCTCGGGCAAGTAACATACCGATTGACAAAGGGAATTGTATACGGGATAGATTAAATCCTCGACATCGTGGTTCATCCGATGAGATCATCGTGGAACATGTGGGAGCCAACATGGGTATCCAGATCCCGCTGTTGGTTATTGACCGGAGAGGCGTCTCGGTCATGTCTGCATGTCTCCCGAACCCGTAGGGTCTACACACTTAAGGTTGGGTGATGCTAGGGTTGAAGAGATATGAGTATGCGGAAACCCGAAAGTTGTTCGGAGTCCCAGATGAGATCCCGGACGTCACGAGGAGTTCCGGAATGGTCCGTAGGTGAAGAATTATATATAGGAAGTCAAGTTTCGGCCACCGGGAAAGTTTCGGGGGTTACCGGTATTGTACCGGGACCACCGGGTGGGGCCACCTATCTCGGAGGGCCCCGTGGGCTGAAGTGGGAAGGGAACCAGCCCCTAGTGGGCTGGGCGCCCCCCATGGGCCTCCCCCCTGCGCCTAGGGTTGGAAACCCTAGGGTGGGGGGCGCCCCACTTGCCTTGGGGGGCAAGTCTCCCCCCTTGGCCGCCGCCCCCTCCCTTGATGGGATCTTGGCCGGTGCCCCCCCTCCCAGGGGGCCTATATAAAGGGGGGGAGGGAGGGCAGCAACATTACAGCCTTGGGCGCCTCCCTCCTCCCCTGCTACACCTCTCCCTCAGCCAGAAGCTCGGCGAAGCCCTGCCGAGACCCGCTACATCCACCACCACGCCGTCGTGCTGCTGGATCTCCATCAACCTCTCCTTCCCCCATGCTGGATCAAGAAGGAGGAGACGTCGCTGCACCGTACGTGTGTTGAACGCGGAGGTGCCGTCCGTTCGGCACTCGGTCATCGGTGATTTGGATCACGGCGAGTACGACTCCGTCATCCACGTTCATTGGAACGCTTCCGCTCGCGATCTACAAGGGTATGTAGATGCACTCCTTTCCCCTCGTTGCTAGTATACTCCATAGATGGATCTTGGTGAGCGTAGGAAAATTTTAAAATTCTGCTACGATCCCCAACAGATGCACTAGGTCCATAGCTGGGACTTTGTGTATGTTCTCGAAATGCGTTTGTCGAGTGCTCATTAAGAAAGTTTCTATACAAGTTTCTGAAGGAACTCCTTAAGAAAAGTTCTCCAAAAGTTCCCTATGAAAGAATCCTTTGAAGCATCTGGTTGTCAAAATCGTTTTGACTACTTGTGGAGCCAAAACGGACTCCGTATGAGTCAGATAACCATGTTTCTGTTAACACTGCGCAAAACTGATTCGGAACGACAGTTACAGACTAGTTCTTGTGTAGTTGCACTCGATTTTTCCATTCTACTTCACTAAACATCTCGATATGAGATCCAATTACTTGTAGGGAAATGCAAGAGACCTCGGTTATGATTATGCACTAG
>NC_057811.1:114128893-114130557 GCF_018294505.1 Triticum aestivum
CCATGTTTCAGTTAACACTGCGCAAAACTGATTCCGAACGACACTTACAGACTAGTTCTTGTGTAGTTGCACTCGATTTTTTCCATTCTACTTCACTAAACATCTCCATATGAGATCCAATTACTTGTAGGGGAATGCAAGAGACCTCGGTTATGATGATGCACTAGGTCCATAGCTGGGACTTTGTGTATGTTCTCGAAATGCGTTTGTCGAGTGCTCATTAAGAAAGTTTCTATACAAGTTTCTGAAGGAACTCCTTAAGAAAAGTTCTCCAAAAGTTCCCTATGAAAGAATCCTTTGAAGCATCTGGTTGTCAAAATCGTTTTGACTACTTGTGGAGCCAAAACGGACTCCGTATGAGTCAGATATCCATGTTTCAGTTAACACTGCGCAAAACTGATTCGGAACGACAGTTACAGACTAGTTCTTGTGTAGTTGCACTCGATTTTTCCATTCTACTTCACTAAACATCTCGATATGAGATCCAATTACTTGTAGGGAAATGCAAGAGACCTCGGTTATGATTATGCACTAGGTCCACAGCTGCGACTTTGTGTATGTTCTCGAAATGCGTTTGTCGAGTGCTCATTAAGAAAGTTTCTATACAAGTTTCTGAACGAACTCCTTAAGAAAAGTTCTCCAAAAGTTCCCTATGAAAGAATCCTTTGAAGCATCTGGTTGTCAAAATCGTTTTGACTACTTGTGGAGCCAAAACGGACTCCGTATGAGTCAGATATCCATGTTTCTGTTAACACTGCGCAAAACTGATTCCGAACGACAGTTACAGACTAGTTCTTGTGTAGGTGCACTCGATTTTTCCATTCTACTTCACTAAACATCTCCATATGAGATCCAATTACTTGTAGGGAAATGCAAGAGACCTCGGTTATGTGATGCACTAGGTCCATAGCTGGGACTTTGTGTATGTTCTCGAAATGCGTTTGTCGAGTGCTCATTAAGAAAGTTTCTATACAAGTTTCTGAACGAACTCCTTAAGAAAAGTTCTCCAAAAGTTCCCTATGAAAGAATCCTTTGAAGGAACTGGTCTTCACAAACGTTTTGACTACTTGTGGAGCCAAAACGGACTCCGTATGAGTCAGATATCCATGTTTCAGTTAACACTGCACAAAACTGATTCCGAACGACAGTTACAGACTAGTTCTTGTGTAGTTGCACTCGATTTTTTCCATTCTACTTCACTAAGCATCTCCATATGAGATCCAATTACTTGTGGTGAAATGCAAGAGACCTCGGTTATGATGATGCACTACGTCCATAGCTGGGACTTTGTGTATGTTCTCGAAATGCGTTTGTCGAGTGCTCATTAATAAAGTTTCTATACAAGTTTCTGGACGAACTCCTTAAGAAAAGTTCTCCAAAAGTTCCCTATGAAAGAATCCTTTGAAACATCTGGTCGTCACAAATGTTTTGACTACTTGTGGAGCCAAAACGGACTCTGCATGAGTCGGATATCCATGTTTCAGTTAACACTGCGCAAAACTGATTCCGAACGACACTTACAGACTAGTTCTTGTGTAGTTGCACTCGATTTTTTCCATTCTACTTCACTAAACATCTCCATATGAGATCCAATTACTTGTAGGGGAATGCAAGAGACCTCGGTTATGATGATGCACTAGGTCCATAGCTGGGACTTTGTGTAT
>NC_057811.1:114131285-114134357 GCF_018294505.1 Triticum aestivum
ACTAATTGTGGAGCCAAAACGGACTCCGTATGAGTCAGATATCCATGTTTCAGTTAACACTGCGCAAAACTGATTCCGAACGACAGTTACAGACTAGTTCTTGTGTAGTTGCACTCGATTTTTCCATTCTAATTCACTAAACATCTCCATATGAGATCCAATTACTTGTAGGTAAATGCAAGAGACCTCGGTTATGAGGATGCACTAGGTCCATAGCTGGGATTTTGTGTATGTTCTCGAAATGCGTTTGTCGAGTGCTCATTAAGAAAGTTTCTATACAAGTTTCTGAACGAACTCCTTAAGAAAAGTTCTCCAAAAGTTCCCTATGAAAGAATCCTTTGAAGCGTCTGGTCGTCACAAATGTTTTGACTACTTGTGGAGCCAAAACAGACTCCGTATGAGTCAGATATCCATGTTTCAGTCAACACTGCGCAAAACTGATTCCGAACGACAGTTACAGACTAGTTCTTGTGTAGTTGCACTCGATTTTTCCACTGTACTTCAGTAAAAATCTCCATATGAGATCCAATTACTTTTAGGGGAATGCAAGAGACCTTGGTTTTGAGGATGCGCTAGGTCCATAGCTGGGACTTTGTGTATGTTCTCGAAATGCGTTTGTCGAGTGCTCATTAAGAAAGTTTCTATACAGGTTTCTGAACGAACTCCTTAAGAAAAGTTCTCCAAAAGTTCCCTATGAAAGAATCCTTTGAAGCATCTAGTCGTCACAAACGTTTTGACTACTTATGGAGCCAAACCGGACTCCGTATGAGTCAGATATCCATGTTTCAGTTAACACTGCGCAAAACTGATTCCGAACGACAGTTAAAGACTAGTTCTTATGTAGTTGCACTCGATTTTTCCATTCTACTTCACTAAACATCTCCATATGAGATCCAATTACTTGTAGGGAAATGCAAGAGACCTCGGTTATGAGGATGCACTAGGTCCATAGCTGGGACTTTGTGTATGTTCTCGAAATGCGTTTGTCGAGTGCTCATTAAGAAAGTTTCTATACAAGTTTCTGAACGAACTCCTTAAGAAAAGTTCTCCAAAAGTTCCCTATGAAAGAATCCTTTGAAACATCTGGTCGTCACAAATGTTTTGCCTACTTGTGGAGCCAAAACGGACTCCGTATGAGTCAGATATCCATGTTTCAGTTAACACTGTGCAAAACTGATTCCGAACGACAGTTACAGACTAGTTCTTGTGTAGTTGCACTCGATTTTTTCCATTATACTTCACTAAACATCTCCATATGAGATCCAATTACTTGTAGGGAAATGCAAGAGACCTCGGTTATGAGGATGCACTAGGTCCATAGCTGGAACTTTGTGTACATTCTCGAAATGCGTTTGTAGTGCTCATTAAGAAAGTTTCTATACAAGTTTCTGAACGAACTCCTAAAGAAAAGTTCTCAAAAAGTTCCCTATGAAAGAATCCTTTGAAGCATCTGGTGGTCGCAAACGTTTTGACAACTTGTGGAGCCAAAACGGACTCCATATGAGTCAGATATCCATGTTTCAGTTAACACTGCGCAAAACTGATTCCGAACGACAGTTACAGACTAGTTCTTGTTTAGTTGCACTCGATTTTTCCATTGTAATTTACTAAACATCACCATATGAGATCCAATTACTTTTAGGGGAATGCAAGAGACCTTGGTTATGACGATGCACTAGGTCCATAGCTGGGACTTTGTGTATGTTCTCGAAATGCGTATGTCGAGTGCTCATGAAGAAAGTTTCTATACAAGTTTCTTAACGAACTCCTTAAGAAAAGTTCTCCAAAAGTTCCCTATGCAAGAATCCTTTGAAGCATCTGGTCGTCACAAACGTTTTGACTACTTTTGGAGCCAAAACAGACTCCGTATGAGTCAGATATTCATGTTTCAGTTAACACTGCTCCAAACTGATTCCGAACGACAGTTACAGACTAGTTCTTGTGTAGTTGCATTCAATTATTTCCATTCTACTTCACTATTCATATCCATATGAGATCCAATTACTTGTAGGGAAATTCAAGATATCTTAGTTATGATGATGCACTAGGTCCACAGCTGGGACTTTGTGTATGTTCTTGAAATGCGTTTGTCAAGTGCTTATTGAGAAAGTTTCTATACAAGTTTCTGAACGAACTCCTTAAGAGAAGTTCTCCAAAATTTCCCTATGAAAGAATCCTTTGAAGCATCTGGTCATAGCAAACATTTTGCCTACTTGTGGAGCCAAAACGGACTCCGTATGAGTCAGATATCCATGTTTCAGTTAACACTGTGCAAAACTGATTCCGAACGACAGTTACAGACTAGTGCTTGTGTAGTTGCACTCGATTTTTTCCATTCTACTTCACTAAACATCTCCATATGAGATCCAATTACTTGTGGGGAAATGCAAGAGACCTCGGTTATGATGATGCACTAGGTCCATAGCTGGGACTTTGTGTATGTTCTCGAAATGCATTTGTTGAGTGCTCATTAAGAAAGTTTCTATACAAGTTTCTGAACGAACTCCTTAAGAAAAGTTCTCCAAACGTTCCCGATGCAAGAATCCTTTGAAGCATCCGGTCGTCACAAATGTTTTGACTACTTGTGGAGCAAAAGCGGACTCCGTATGAGTGAGATATCCATGTTTCAGTTAACACTGCGCAAAACTGATTCCGAACGACAGTTACGGACTAGTTCTTGTGTAGTTGCACTCGATTTTTTCCATTCTACTTCACTAAACATCTCCATATGAGATCCAATTACTTTTAGGGAAATGCAAGAGACCTCGGTTATGATGATGCACTACGTCCATAGCTGGGACTTTGTGTATGTTCTCGAAATGCGTTTGTCGAGTGCTCATTAAGAAAGTTTCTATACAAGTTTCTGAACGAACTCCTTAAGAAAAGTTCCCTATGAAAGAATCCTTTGAAGCATCTGGTCGTCACAAATGTTTTGACTACTTGTGGAGCCAAAACGGACTCCGTATGAGTCAGATATCTCTGTTTCAGTCAACACTGCGCAAAACTGATTCCGAACGACAGTTACAGACTAGTTCTTGTGTAGTTGCACTCGATATTTCCACTGTACTTCAG
>NC_057811.1:114134367-114137203 GCF_018294505.1 Triticum aestivum
TGTCGAGTGCTCATTAAGAAAGTTTCTATACAAGTTTCTAGACGAACTCCTTAAGAAAAGTTCTCCAAAAGTCCCGATGCGAGAATCCTTTGAAGCATCTGGTCGTCACAAACTTTTTGACTACTTGTGGAGCCAAAACGGACTCTGTATGAGTCACATATCCATGTTTCAGTTAACACTGCGCAAAACTGATTCCGAACGACAGTTACAGACTAGTTCTTGTGTAGTTGCACTCGATTTTTTCCATTATACTTCACTAAACATCTCCATATGAGATCCAATTACTTGTAGGGAAATGCAAGAGACCTCGGTTATGAGGATGCACTAGGTCCATAGCTGGGACTTTGTGTATGTTCTCGAAATGCATTTGTTGAGTGCTCATTAAGAAAGTTTCTATACAAGTTTCTGAACGAACTCCTTAAGAAAAGTTCTCCAAACGTTCCCGATCCAAGAATCCTTTGAAGCATCCGGTCGTCACAAATGTTTTGACTACTTGTGGAGCAAAAGCGGACTCCGTATGAGTGAGATATCCATGTTTCAGTTAACACTGCGCAAAACTGATTCCGAACGACAGTTACGGACTAGTTCTTGTGTAGTTGCACTCGATTTTTTCCATTCTACTTCACTAAACATCTCCATATGAGATCCAATTACTTTTAGGGAAATGCAAGAGACCTCGGTTATGATGATGCACTACGTCCATAGCTGGGACTTTGTGTATGTTCTCGAAATGCGTTTGTCGAGTGCTCATTAAGAAAGTTTCTATACAAGTTTCTGAACGAACTCCTTAAGAAAAGTTCTCCAAAAGTTCCCTATGAAAGAATCCTTTGAAGCATCTGGTCGTCACAAATGTTTTGACTACTTGTGGAGCCAAAACGGACTCCGTATGAGTCAGATATCTCTGTTTCAGTCAACACTGCGCAAAACTGATTCCGAACGACAGTTACAGACTAGTTCTTGTGTAGTTGCACTCGATATTTCCACTGTACTTCAGTAAACATCTCCATATGAGATCCAATTATTTTAGGGGAATGCAAGAGACCTTGGTTCTGAGGATGCGCTAGGTCCATAGCTGGGACTTTCTGTATGTTCTCGAAATGCGTTTGTCGAGTGCTCATTAAGAAAGTTTGTATACAAGTTTCTTAACGAACTCCTTAAGAAAAGTTCTCCAAAAGTTCCCTATGCAAGAATCCTTTGAAGCATCTCATCGTTACAAATGTTTTGACTACGTTCGGAGCCAAAACGGACTCCGTATGAGTCAGATATTCATGTTTCAGTGAACACTGCACCAAACTGATTCCGAACTATAGTTACAAACTAGTTCTTGTGTAGTTGCATTCAATTATTTCCATTCTACTTCACTAAACATATCCATATGAGATCCAATTACTTGTAGGGAAATTCAAGAGACCTTAGTTATGATGATGCACTAGGTCCACAGCTGTGACTTTGTGTATGTTCTTGAAATGCGTTTGTCGAGTGCTTATTAAGAAAGTTTCTATACAAGTTTCTGAACGAACTCCTTAAGAAAAGTTCTCCAAAATTTCCCTATGAAAGAATACTTTGAAGGAACTGGTCTTCACAAAAGTTTTGACTACTTGTGGAGCCAAAACGGACTCCGTATGTGTCAGATATCCATGTTTCAGTTAACACTGCGCAAAACTGATTCCGAACGACAGTTACAGACTAGTTCTTGTGTAGTTGCACTCGATTTTTTCCATTCTACTTCACTAAGAATCTCCATATGAGATCCAATTACTTGTGGTGAAATGCAAGAGACCTCGGTTATGATGATGCACTACGTCCATAGCTGGGACTTTGTGTATGTTCTCGAAATGCGTTTGTCGAGTGCTCATTAAGAAAGTTTCTATACAAGTTTCTAGACGAACTCCTTAAGAAAAGTTCTCCAAAAGTCCCGATGCGAGAATCCTTTGAAGCATCTGGTCGTCACAAACTTTTTGACTACTTGTGGAGCCAAAACGGACTCTGTATGAGTCACATATCCATGTTTCAGTTAACACTGCGCAAAACTGATTCCGAACGACAGTTACAGACTAGTTCTTGTGTAGTTGCACTCGATTTTTTCCATTATACTTCACTAAACATCTCCATATGAGATCCAATTACTTGTAGGGAAATGCAAGAGACCTCGGTTATGAGGATGCACTAGGTCCATAGCTGGGACTTTGTGTATGTTCTCGAAATGCATTTGTTGAGTGCTCATTAAGAAAGTTTCTATACAAGTTTCTGAACGAACTCCTTAAGAAAAGTTCTCCAAACGTTCCCGATCCAAGAATCCTTTGAAGCATCCGGTCGTCACAAATGTTTTGACTACTTGTGGAGCAAAAGCGGACTCCGTATGAGTGAGATATCCATGTTTCAGTTAACACTGCGCAAAACTGATTCCGAACGACAGTTACGGACTAGTTCTTGTGTAGTTGCACTCGATTTTTTCCATTCTACTTCACTAAACATCTCCATATGAGATCCAATTACTTTTAGGGAAATGCAAGAGACCTCGGTTATGATGATGCACTACGTCCATAGCTGGGACTTTGTGTATGTTCTCGAAATGCGTTTGTCGAGTGCTCATTAAGAAAGTTTCTATACAAGTTTCTGAACGAACTCCTTAAGAAAAGTTCTCCAAAAGTTCCCTATGAAAGAATCCTTTGAAGCATCTGGTCGTCACAAATGTTTTGACTACTTGTGGAGCCAAAACGGACTCCGTATGAGTCAGATATCTCTGTTTCAGTCAACACTGCGCAAAACTGATTCCGAACGACAGTTACAGACTAGTTCTTGTGTAGTTGCACTCGATATTTCCACTGTACTTCAG
>NC_057811.1:114137213-114145732 GCF_018294505.1 Triticum aestivum
AAGAGACCTCGGTTATGATGATGCACTACGTCCATAGCTGGGACTTTGTGTATGTTCTCGAAATGCGTTTGTCGAGTGCTCATTAAGAAAGTTTCTATACAAGTTTCTAGACGAACTCCTTAAGAAAAGTTCTCCAAAAGTCCCGATGCAAGAATCCTTTGAAGCATCTGGTCGTCACAAACTTTTTGACTACTTGTGGAGCCAAAACGGACTCTGTATGAGTCACATATCCATGTTTCAGTTAACACTGCGCAAAACTGATTCCGAACGACAGTTACAGACTAGTTCTTGTGTAGTTGCACTCGATTTTTTCCATTATACTTCACTAAACATCTCCATATGAGATCCAATTACTTGTAGGGAAATGCAAGAGACCTCGGTTATGAGGATGCACTAGGTCCATAGCTGGGACTTTGTGTATGTTCTCGAAATGCATTTGTTGAGTGCTCATTAAGAAATTTCTATACAAGTTTCTGAACAAACTCCTTAAGAAAAGTTCTCCAAAAGTTCCCTATGCAAGAATCCTTTGAAGCATCTCGTCGTCACAAATGTTTTGACTACTTGTGGAGCCAAAACGGACTCCGTATGAGTCGGATATCCATGTTTCAGTTAACACTGCGCAAAACTGATTCCGAACGACACTTACAGACTAGTTATTGTGTAGTTGCACTCGATTTTTCCATTCTACTTCACTAAACATCTCGATATGAGATCCAATTACTTGTAGGGAAATGCAAGAGACCTCGGTTATGATGATGCACTAGGTCCATAGCTGGGACTTTGTGTATGTTCTCGAAATGCGTTTGTCGAGTGCTCATTAAGAAAGTTTCTATACAAGTTTCTGAACGAACTCCTTAAGAAAAGTTCTCCAAAAGTTCCCTATGAAAGAATCCTCTGAAGCATCTGGTTGTCAAAATCGTTTTGACTACTTGTGGAGCCAAAACGGACTCCGTATGAGTCAGATATCCATGTTTCTGTTAACACTGCGCAAAACTGATTCCGAACGACAGTTACAGACTAGTTCTTGTGTAGGTGCATTCGATGTTTTCCATTCTACTTCACTAAACATCTCCATATGAGATCCAATTACTTGTAGGGAAATGCAAGAGACCTCGGTTATGATGATGCAATAGGTCCATAGCTGGGACTTTGTGTATGTTCTCGAAATGCGTTTGTCGAGTGCTCATTAAGAAAGTTTCTATACAAGTTTCTGAACGAACTCCTTAAGAAACGTTCTCCAAAAGTTCCCTATGAAAGAATCCTTTGAAGCATCTTATCATCACAAACGTTTTGACTACTTGTGGAGACAAAACGGACTCCGTATGAGTCAGATATCCATGTTTCAGTTAACACTGCGCAAAACTTATCCCGAACGACAGTTAAAGACTAGTTTTTATGTAGTTGCACTCCATTTTTCCATTGTACTTCACTAAACATCTCCATATGAGATCCAATTACTTTTAGGGAAATGCAAGAGACCTCGGTTATGAGGATGCACTTGGTCCATAGCTGGAACTTTGTGTACGTTCTCGAAATGCGTTTGTTGAGTGCTCATTAAGAAAGTTTCTAGACAAGTTTCTGAACGAACTCCTTAAGAAAAGTTCTCCAAAAGTTCCCTATGAAAGAATCCTCTGAAGCATCTAGTCTTCACAAACGTTTTGACTACTTGTGGAGCCAAAACGGACTCCGTATGAGTCAGATATCCATGTTTCAGTTAACACTACGCAAAACTGATTCCGAACGACAGTTACAGACTAGTTCTTGTTTAGTTGCACTCGATTTTTTCCATTCTACTTCACTAAACATCTCCATACGAGATCCAAATATTTGTGGGGAAATGCAAGAGACCTCGGTTATGAGGATGCACTAGGTCCATACCTGGGAATTTGTGTATGTTCTCGAAATGCGTTTGTCGAGTGCTCATTAAGCAAGTTTCTATACAAGTTTCTGAACGAACTCCTTAAAAAAAGTTCTCCAAAAGTTCCCTATGCAAGAATTCTTTGAAGCATCTGGTCGTCACAAACGTTTTGACTACTTGTGGAGCCAAAACGGACTCCGTATGAGTGAGATATCCATGTTTCAGTTAACACAGTGCAAAACAGATTCCGAACGACAGTTACAGACTAGTTCTTGTGTAGTTGCACTCGATTTTTTCCATTCTACTTCACTAAACATCTCCATATCAGATCCAATTACTTGCAGGGAAATGCAAGATACCTTGGTTATGATGATGCTCTAAGTCCATAGCTGGGCTTTGTGTATGTTCTCGAAATGCGTTTGTCGACTGCTCATTAAGAAAGTTTCTATACAAGTTTCTGAACGAACTCCTTAAGAAAAGTTCTCCAAAAGTTCCCTATGAAAGAATCCTTTGAAGCATCTGGTGGTCGCAAACGTTTTGACTACTTGTGGAGCCAAAACGGACTCCGTATGAGTCAGATATCCATGTTTCAGTTAACACTGCGCAAAACTGATTCCGAACGACAGTTACAGACTAGTTCTTGTTTTGTTTCACTCGATTTTTTCCATTCTACTTCACTAAACATCTCCATATGAGATCCAATTACTTGTGGGGAAATGCAAGAGACCTCGGTAATGAGGATGCACTAGGTCCATAGCTGGGACTTTGTGTATGTTCTCGAAATGCGTTTCTCGAGTGCTCATTAAGAAAGTTTATATACAAGTTTCTGAACGAACTCCTTAAGAAAAGTTCTCGAAAAGTTCCCTATGCAAGAATCCTTTGAAGCATCTGGTCGTCACAAACGTTTTGAATACTTGTGGAGCCAAAACGGACTCTGTATGAGTCAGATATCCATTTCTCAGATAACACTGTGCAAAACTGATTCTGAACGACAGTTACAGACTAGTTCTTGTGTAGTTGCACTCGATTTTTTCCATTCTACTTCACTAAACATCTCCATATGAGATCCAATTACTTGTAGGGAAATGCAAGAGACCTCGGTTATGAGGATGCACTTGGTCCATTGCTGGAACTTTGTGTACGTTCTCGAAATGCGTTTGTTGAGTGCTCATTAAGAAAGTTTCTAGACAAGTTTCTGAACGAACTCCTTAAGAAAAGTTCTCCAAAAGTTCCCTATGAAAGAATCCTCTGAAGCATCTAGTCTTCACAAATGTTTTGACTACTTGTGGAGCCAAAACGGACTCCGTATGAGTCAAATATCCATGTTTCAGTTAACACTGCGCAAAACAGATTCCGAACGACAGTTACAGACTAGTTCTTGTTTAGTTGCACTCGATTTTTTCCATTCTACTTCACTAAACATCTCCATACGAGATCCAAATATTTGTGGGGAAATGCAAGAGGCCTCGGTTATGAGGATGCACTAGGTCCATAGCTGGGACTTTGTGTATGTTCTAGAAATGCGTTTGTCGAGTGCTCATTAAGAAAGTTTCTATACAAGTTTCTGAACGAACTCCTTAAGAAAAGTTCTCCAAAAGTTCCCTATGAAAGAATCCTTTGAAGCATCTGGTCGTCGCAAACGTTTTGACTACTTGTGGAGCCAAAACGGACTCCGTATGAGTAAGATATCCATGTTTCAGTTAACACATCGCGAAACTGATTCCGAACGACAGTTACACACTAGTTCTTGTGTAGTTGCACTCGATTTTTTCCATTCTACTTCAATAGACACCTCCATATGAGATCCAATTACTTGTAGGGAAATGCAAGAGACCTCGGTTATGATGATGCACTAGGTCCATAGCTGGGACTTTGTGTATGTTCTCGAAATGCATTTGTCGAGTGCTCATTAAGAAAGTTTCTATACAAGTTTCTGAACGAACTCCTTAAGAAAAGTTCTCCAAAAGTTCCCTATGAAAGAATACTTTGAAGCATCTGGTCGTCACAAATGTTTTGACTACTTGTGGAGCCAAAACGGACTCCGTATGAGTCAGATATCCATGTTTTAGTTAACACTGCGCAAAACTGATTCCGAACGACAGTTACAGACTAGTTCTTGTGTAATTGCACTCGATTTGTCCATTCTACTTCAATAAACATCTCCATATGAGATCCAATTACTTGTAGGTAAATGCAAGAGACCTCGGTTATGAGGATGCACTAGGTCCATAGCTGGGATTTTGTGTATGTTCTCGAAATGCGTTTGTCGAGTGCTCATTAAGAAAGTTTCTATACAACTTTCTGAACGAACTCCTTAAGAAAAGTTCTCCAAAAGTTCTTTATGAAGGAATCCTTTGAAGCATATGGTCGTCACAAACGTTTTGACTACTTGTGGAGCCAAATCGGACTCCGTATGAGTCAGATATCCATGTTTCAGTCAACACTGCGGAAAACTGATTCCGAACGACAGTTACAGACTAGTTCTTGTGTAGTTGCACTCGATTTTTCCACTGTACTTCAGTAAACATCTCCATATGAGATCCAATTACTTTTAGGGGAATGCAAGAGACCTTGGTTCTAAGGATGCGCTAGGTCCATAGCAGGGACTTTGTGTATGTTCTCGAAATGCGTTTGTCGAGTGCTCATTAAGAAAGTTTCTATACAAGTTTCTGAACGAACTCCTTAAGAAAAGTTCTCCAAAAGTTCCCTATGAAAGAATCCTTTGAAGCATCTAGTCGTCCCAAACGTTTTGACTACTTATGGAGAAAAAACGGACTCCGTATGAGTCCGATATCCATGTTTCAGTTAACACTGCGCAAAACTGATTCCGAACGACAATTAAATACTAGTTCTTATGTAGTTGCACTCGATTTTTCCATTCTACTTCACTAAACATCTGCATATGAGATCCAATTACTTGTAGGGAAATGCAAGAGACCTCGGTTATGAGGATGCACTAGGTCCATAGCTGGGACTTTGTGTATGTTCTCGAAATGCGTTTGTCGAGTGCTCATTAAGAAAGTTTCTATACAAGTTTCTGAACGAACTACTTAAGAAAAGTTCTCCAAAAGTTCCCTATGAAAGAATCCTTTGAAACATCTGGTCGTCACAAATGTTTTGACTACTTGTGGAGCCAAAACGGACTCCGTATGAGTCGGATATCCATGTTTCAGTTAACACTGCGCAAAACTGATTCCGAACGGCAGTTACAGACTAGTTCTTGTGTAGTTGCACTCGATTTTTTCCATTATACTTCACTAAACATCTCCATATGAGATCCAATTACTTGTAGGGAAATGCAAGAGACCTCGGTTATGAGGATGCACTAGGTCCATAGCTGGGACTTTGTGTATGTTCTCGAAATGCATTTGTCGAGTGCTCATTAAGAAAGTTTCTATAGAAGTTTCTGAACAAACTCCTTAAGAAAAGTTCTCCATAAGTTCCCTATGCAAGAATACTTTGAAGCATCTGGTCGTCACAAACGTTTTGACTACTTATGGAGCCAAAACAGACTGCGTATGAGTCAGATATTCATGTTTCAGTTAACACTGCTCCAAACTGATTCCAAACTATAGTTACAGACTAGTTCTTGTGTAGTTGCATTCAATTATTTCCATTCTACTTCACTAAACATATCCATATGAGATCCAATTACTTGTAGGGAAATGCAAGAGATCTTAGTTATGATGATGCACTAGGTCCACAGCTGGGACTTTGTGTATGTTCTTGAAATGCGTTTGTCGAGTCCTTATTGAGAAAGTTTCTATACAAGTTTCTGCAGGAACTCCTTAAGAGAAGTTCTCCAAAAGTTCCCTATGAAAGAATCCTTTAAAGCATCTGGTCGTAGCAAACATTTTGCCTACTTGTGGAGCCAAAACGGACTCCGTATGAGTCAGATATCCATGTTTCAGTTAACACTGTGCAAAACTGATTCCGAACGACAGTTACAGACTAGTGCTTGTGTAGTTGCACTCGATTTTTTCCATTCTACTTCACTAAGCATCTCCATATGAGATCCAATTACTTGTGGGGAAATGCAAGAGACCTCGGTTATGATGATGCACTAGGTCCATAGCTGGGACTTTGTGTATGTTCTCGAAATGCGTTTGTTGAGTGCTCATTAAGAAAGTTTCTATACAAGTTTCTGAACGAACTCCTTAAGAAAAGTTCTCCAAAAGTTCCCTATGAAAGAATCCTTTGAAGCACCTGGTCATCACAAACGTTTTGCCTACTCGTGGAGCCAAAACAGACTCCGTATGAGTCAGATATCCATGTTTCAGTTAACACAGTGCAAAACTGATTCCGAACGACATTTACAGACTAGTTCTTGTGTAGGTGCACTCGATGTTTTCCATTCTACTTCACTAAACATCTCCATATGATATCCAATTACTTGCAGGGAAATGCAAGAGACCTCGGTTATGATGATGCTAGGTCCATAGCTGGGTCTTTGTGTATGCTCTCGAAATGCGTTTGTCGAGTGCTCATTAAGAAAGTTTCTATACAAGTTTCTGAACCAACTCCTTAAGAAAAGTTCTCCAAAAGTTCCCTGTGAAAGAATACTTTGAAGCATCTGGTCGTCACAAATGTTTTGACTACTTGTGGAGCCAAAACGGACTCCGTATGAATCAGATATCCATGTTTCAAGTAACACTGCGCAAAACTGATTCCGAACGACAGTTACAGACTAGTTCTTGTTTAGTTGCACTCAATTTTTTCCATTCTACTTCACTAAACCTCTCCATATGAGATCCAATTATTCGTGGGGAAATGCAAGAGACCTCGGTTATGAGGATGCACTAGGTCCATAGCTGGGACTTTGTGTATGTTCTCGAAATACCTTTGTCGAGTGCTCATTAAGCAAGTTTTATACATGTTTCTGAACGAACTCCTTAAGAAAAGTTCTACAAAAGTTCCCTATGCAAGAATCCTTTGAAGCATCTGGTCATCACAAACGTTTTGCCTACTTGTGGAGCCAAAACGGACTCCGTATGAGTCAGATATCCATGTTTCAGTTAACACTGTGCAAAACTGATTCCGAACGACAGTTACAGACTAGTGCTTGTGTAGTTGCACTCGATTTTTTCCATTCTACTTCACTAAGCATCTCCATATGAGATCCAATTACTTGTGGGGAAATGCAAGAGACCTCGGTTATGAGGATGCACTAGGTCCATAGCTGGGACTTTGTGTATGTTCTCGAAATGCGTTTGTCGAGTGCTCATTAAGAAAGTTTCTATACATGTTTCTGAACGAACTCCTTAAGAAAAGTTCTCCAAAAGTTCCCTATGAAAGAATCCTTTGAAGCATCTGGTCGTCACAAACGTTTTGACTACTTGTGCAGCCAAACGGACTCCGTATGAGTCAGATATCCATGTTTCAGCTAACACTGCACAAAACTGATTCCGAACGACAGTTACAGACTAGTTCTTGTGTAGTTGCACTCGATTTTTCCATGCTACTTCACTAAACATCTCCATATGAGATCCAATTACTTGTAGGGAAATGCAAGAGACCTCGGTTATGAGGATGCACTAGGTCCATAGCTGGAACTTTGTGTACGTTCTTGAAATGCGTTTGTCGAGTGCTCATTAAGAAAGTTTCTATACAAGTTTCTTAACGAACTCCTTAAGAAAAGTTCTCCAAAAGTTCCCTATGAAAGAATCCTTTGAAGCATCTGGTCCTCACAAATGTTTTGACTACTTGCGGAGCCAAAACGGACTCCGTGTGAGTCAGATATACATGTTTCAGTTAACACTGCGCAAAACTAATTCCGAACGATAGTTACAGACTAGTTCTTGTGTAGTTGCACTCAATTTTTTTCATTCTACTTCACTAAACATCTCCATATGAGATCCAATTACTTGTTGGGAAATGCAAAAGACCTCGGTTATGATGATGCACTAGGTCCATAGCTGGGACTTTGTGTATGTTCTCGAAATGCGTTTGTTGAGTGCTTATTAAGAAAGTTTCTATACAAGTTTCTGAACGAACTCCTTAAGAAAAGTTCTCCAAAAGTTAACTACGAAAGAATCCTTGGAAGCATCAGGTGGTTGCAAACGTTTTGACTACTTGTGGAGCCAAAACGGACTCCGTATGAGTCAGATATCCATGTTTCAGTTAACACTGCGCAAAACTGATTCCGAACGACAGTTGCAGACTAGTTCTTGTGCAGTTGCACTCAATTTTTTCCATTATACTTCACTAAACATCTCCATATGAAAGAATCTTTTGAAGCATCTGGTCGTCACAAACGTTTTGACTACTTGTGGAGCCAAAACGGACTCCGTATGAGTCAGATATCCATGTTTCGGTTAACACTGCGCAAAACTGATTCCGAATGACAGCTACAGACTAGTTCTTGTGTAGTTGCACTCGATTTTTCCATTCTACTTCACTAAACATCTCCATATGAGATCCAATTACTTGTAGGGAAATGCAAGAGACCTCGGTTATGATGATGCACTAGGTCCATAGCTGGGACTTTCTGTATGTTCTCGAAATGCGTTTGTCGAGTGCTCATTAAGAAAGTTTCTATACAAGTTTCTGAACGAACTCCTTCAGAAAAGTTTTCCAAAAGTTCCCTATGAAAGTATCCTTTGAAGCATCTGGTCGTCAAAATCATTTTGACTACTTGTGGAGCCAAAATGGAGTCCGTATG